>NC_055966.1:14389400-14409400 GCF_018492685.1 Alosa sapidissima
GCAGTGCATCCAGCGCCAGTATAACTTGAAGAGTTGAAGAACGGTTTCAGAATTATTTGACTCTACCCAGAGCAATGGATCACAAACTGGCTGTGGAGACTTACACTCTCTGGTGGTGCATGTGTGAGATGGTTGTAGGGTTGGGGGGGGGGGGGGGGGGATGAGCCTTCTCTCCTAATTAAACAGCCAGCGCAGTAGTGGAGGCCTCTGGGACCCCGAGAGGAGTGAGCGAGAGATGAGTTGGAGAGACTGTGTCAGGGGCTGAGGGGGCCGAGAGCCTGCAAGAAAGAGGAGAGTGAAGGAGTGAAGGAAGGAAAGAGAGGGAGAGGAGAACGGAGGGGTGGAGAGGAGAGGGAAGGAGAGGAGAAGGGGAGAGAGGAGAGGGGGAGCTCATGTTTCTTTAATGCTTCCACTGACTCGCTCTAATTACAGAGTTTGTTGCTGTTGCTGTTACACTCCCCCCCTCTCTCTTTCACATATACATGCTCTCACTCGTAACTTGCTTTCTCTCCCTCTTGCTTCTCTCTCTCTCTTTCTCTCCCTCTTGCCTCTCTCTCTCTTTCTTTTCCTCTTGCTTCGCTCTCTCTCTTTTCAACATGTTTGTGTTCCCCCTGGCGCTGGTTGCTACAGCAGTTCAGGAGTTCAGTGTCTCCTTAGTGTGCAGACCTGAGAGAACCCAGCCACAGAAAAAAACGAATGATGCAGAGAGAGATAGAAAACGTCGATTGCTATCTTTACTTCCTCTGATGATCTCTCTCTCTCTCTCTCTCTCTCTCTCTCTCTCTCTGTATTTCTCTTCATCTCTAGCTGTCTGTCATATATATGACATATGTCTGTATCTCTCTTTCCTCTTTGGCTTGCTTGTTTGAGGACTGTAATTGTGGGATAAAGTTAGGCCGTGGTTTTATAGAGAGGTGGTAAATAAAAGAGGTAAACTCTTTCTCTTTCTGTCAGTGCTGTCACTCTTGTGAAAGGTGTGTGTGAGCACATGTGACACAAAAAGTCTGATGTTATGTTGCCTGTGTGTGTGTGTGTGTGTGTGTGTGTGCATGTTTATGTTGATAAGTGAATTTACATACACATTGCACGGTGAGAATTCATTTTCATGAAATATCTGCTCTTCTAGTGGTTATACTGTGCTCTTCTGTTGAATGCTCTGTTTCTGTCAGTAGTGGCAGGTACTGTATGTACTGAAGAAAAGACTTAGATGATCTGTCATAAATGATGCCTAAGCCTCTTTGCTTCTCTCTCTCTCTGTCTGTGTGTGTGTGTGTGTTAGGCTGGGCTACGTAGACCACGCTGAAGAGCTGGCTTCCAGGTTTCTTCAGTGCTCTCCAAAGCAACGGATTTCAGCGCAGACAGCCCTCAACCACGAGTACTTTAGCCAGCTGCCCCCACGGCTCTGGGAACTGACCGACAGTGAGTGACCACCCCACTACCACTTTCATAGCTCTCTCTCTCTCTCTCTCTCTCTCTCTCTCTCTCTCTCTCTCTCTCTCTCTCTCTCTCTCTCTCTCTTACTCTCTCTCTCTCTCTATCTATCTCTCTATCTGTCTTTCTATCTATCTATCTATCTATCTATCTATCTATCTCTTATAAATCCATCTATGTATCTATCGATCAAACATGTGACTGGCCCTAAGGCCTTAGTCCTGTTATAAGTCAAGCATCTAAAAAATAGTGTTCTCTCTCCCTCCCTACCTCTCTCTTTCGCTCTCTCTCTCCCTCTCTCCCACTCTCACTGTGTCTCTCTTCTCTGACTATTTGTCTCAGTTCATCACTCACTGTAAATTGGCGCAGCACTTTGACTGTGTCGTAAATACCACAACATTACTGTAATAATCCTGAAAAGGTCACACACATTACTGTAATAATCCTGAAAAGGTCACACACACACACACACACACACACACACACACACACACACACACACACACACACACACATACACACACACACACACACTAAGGCTGTGGTATTTTCCACGCTCGGGCAGAGTGGTGTTCTTTCCCTTGCTCTGTGTTGACGTGTGTTGTGGTTGATGCATAGGGTGCAGCGCTTTTCCAGGTGGTCTAGGAGTGGCTGTGGGAGATGTGCGCATGAAGGCCATTTATTAGAAGCATGTGAGCTCACCGAGAAGGAGCCAGCATTTAACTGCAGATAGAGCGTGTAATCTCTCTCTGAGCTCTCTCTCTCTCTCTCTCTCTCTCTATGTTTCTCCCTCTCTCTCTCTCTCTCTCTCTCTCTCTCTCTCTCTCTCTGAGCTCTCTCTCTCTCTCTCTCTCTCTCTCTCTCTCACTCTCTCTCTGTCTCTCTCTCTATGTTTCTCCCTCTCTCTCTCTATGTGTTTATCTATCTATCTTTTCGCTTTGTTCTCTGTACTGATAGGGTTCCCATGGTAGTGGATGTTGTAGGATGTTGTATGTTGCAGGATGTTATTTTAAAAAGGTATTTTTTCCTGGAAAAGTTTGTGGAAAATGTTTGTCCAGAGACTAATATCAGCTGTGCAATTTTCACTGGTTTAATTATTAGACATTCAAATTCAAATTCAAAGGGCATGGCTGTAAAATATTGCCATTGCACTATGATGTGTATAGTATCACCTCTATGTGTATACTATCTCTCTCTCTCTCTCTCTCTCTCTCTCTTCCCCCTCTTTTCTCTTTTTCTCCCTATGTTCTCTTTCTCCTCTCACTCACTCTGCCTCCTTGTTCATCCTCTCCTTCTCACTGCTCAGTCAGCCCCCCCCCGCCCCCCCCCCCCCTCTTTTGTCTGTCTTGCATCAGACCTCCACTAGTGGCGTGTCTCTTGTAATCATCTACCATTAAAATCTCCATTAAGTCCCGCGGCCTGTTCCAAACTCCTCTTTTTTAGACTCTGTTCTGTGTGCCTCTCGCTGCGTCGCGCTCATAGTCTCTGTGTCATGCTGAGCGCGCTGCTAGCGCTCACAGGCCTGTGCTGGCCATCACTGTTCGGTCTAGTTAGCAGTGACTAGCACTGCTAACTAAGACTACTGTCTGTGATGCCTTCAGGGAAAGAGAGAAAGAGAGAATGGGGGGTTGGAGAAAGAGAAGGGGAGAAAGTTTTAGAGGGAGAGAGGGAAAGAGAGAGAGAGTTAGTTAGCTGTGTTAGCATGTTGTCTGGTGTACCCATCACCGTTAAAGCTGAAGCTGACATTGAGGGCTGGATGTGCTAAGAATTATCGCCAAATTGCCTGCCTTTTTCCCATCAACCTCTCCAGTGATGAAGCAATCTGACCCCGCTGTAAATATCACACCCGTGCTTGACAAACACGCACTGAGGCATCAGAACAGGGATTGTGTTTCTTTGTTTTATGCATCGCTTGAATCATTGAAAATGTGTGTGTGTGTGTGTGTGTGTGTGTGTGTGTGTGTGTGTGTGTGTGTGTGTGTGTGTGTGTGTGTGTGTGTGTGTGTGTGTGTGTGTGTGTGTGTGTGTGAAATGGAATACTGATAACTTAAAAAATTCATCCCGAGATGAAATGTCATGATGAAATGAACTTTAGTCTTCTGCGTGCACTTGAACTTGAATCATGGGTTTTTCTGGGGAGGAATTTAAGGTTTCTTAGAATAAGTTGTTTGTCCTATTTAGTTGTTTATAGCCTATATAATAAGCCTATTTAAAGATTGGGTTGTCTGTTTATTTATCACTTACATGTTTCAATGCCATCTTATATAGCGATTGGATGACGTAACAGGCTTATCATACAAGGCTCACATCCATTGTCAGCCCTGATAGCAACAAAAGCAAGTTTAGCCCAAGCCAGAATTCTGGTGTGTGAATAATGAGAGCTTCAGTGTTGCCAGGCTAAGTCGACCTGTGTAGAGAAACACTATGAGAAAACAAGCAATAGCAAGTCATTTTAATAGCAGAATTAACATTTTTAATTTTGCAGATTATGATTTTTTTTTCTCTGCTCTATTAATCCTTTTATCAGCACACTGCAGGTTGTTTGCACTAGCTGAAACAGGGGGTGGGACTACACTGTGGGGGGAGCTTTGTGTGTGTGTGTGTGCTTGTATATGTGTATGTGTGTGTGTTTGTATATGTGTGCATGCTATGGACAAGTGTGTTCATCATTATGTGTATTTGTATCTGTGTGTGTGTGTGTGTGTGGGTGGGTGTGGGTGTGGGTGTGGGTGTGTTTCTGTCTGTGTATGCATGTGTGCCTGTGTAAGTATTTGTATGTGTGAGTTTTCATGCATGTGTCACACTTCAGTCTCTTTTACCTCAAGCAGTCATTGGACGCTAAGCTTTTCTATGGAGGGTAAAGGAGTTGTATTGTTCCACTTGGAGGGGATGTGAGGGAGAGAGCAGAGAGAGGCGCTGGTCACTGGCACAGGAGATCATTCATAATTGGGGTCAGTCAATGGTGACTTATTCATAGCCACTGTGTCATTTATATCTCATCAGGAGTTCCCTGAGCTCAGAATAGTAATGAAACAAGGCTGATAAGCCTCATCAAATCAGAGTGTGACTGGCATCATGTGACACACACACACACACACACACACACACACACAGTGTGTCTCAAATACATAACTCTATCTACTTTGACTATTCCTTCTCTCTCTCTCTCTCTCTCACACACATACACATACACACACACATACACACACACACACACACACACACAGTGTGTCTCAAATACATATCTGTATCTACTATTCCTATTCTCTCTCTCTCTCTCTCTCTCTGTGTCACACACACACATGCACACACACACACACACACACACACACACACACACACACACACACACACACACACACACACACACACACACAGTGTGTCTCAAATACATATCTGTGTCATATGTCTCTAATACATAACTGTATCTACTTTGACTATTCCTTATCTCTTTCTCTCTCTCTCTCTGTGTCACACACACACACACACACACACACACACACACACACACACACACTTACACGCACACATGCACACACGTCATGCCACACTACAATACAAAAGCCCTTTATAAACTTGCAGATCGCAAACATGGAACCTCTAATACTGTACAAATTTACATTCCTATAACACACACATATACACATACACACACACACACCAACACACCCCCCCCACACACACACACACATACACACACACACGCACACATACACGCACACATGCACACACATGTCTGCCATCCCAGGTGCCAGGGTATCCTGCTGGCAGGGAGTGGGTGTGATTAGTGGGGAAGGCAGGAAAGAAAGGGATGAGCATAATCAGCCAGTTTTATTCAGGGCTTATTAAAACAATAGCAGACTTAAGGCCACAATACAGGATTTACACTCACTAAAGACTGGGTGTGTTAGTCAGGGGAAAACTGTGTGTGTGTGTGTGTGTGCGTGCGTGTGTGTTGATGTTCCGAGTACAGTGACAACCTGGAGGCGACATTGAGACCAGCTCTCTGGCTCCATGCAGTCTCATATCAGCTTTGTGTGAATACGAGATGTAGATTCTGGCTGCGAGAGAGGCCAAGATGACCAATGAACTTGGCAGTATGTGTGTGTGTGTGTGTGTGTGTGTGTGTGTGTGTGTGTGTGTGTGTGTGTGTGTGTGTGTATGTGTACTGTATACCAAGTGTGCCTGGCAGGTGTGGTTGTGTTTGTCTGATATATTTCTCCCCATGGTGAAGTATCAGTCCTCTCCCTGTTGAAACTTGATGTTAGTTCTCTGTATCTCTCTGTATCTCTCTCTCTCTCTCTCTCTCTCTCTGTCTCTCTGTAGCTCTTTCTCTCTGCTGTGTCTGTGTATTGTCTTAGTGTGTTATCTTCACAGCCCCACACATGCATGTCTGGTGCTTGTGTTCCCCTGCAGTGTGTTCTATCTTCACCGTGGCGACGGTGAAGCTGCAGCCGGAGGCGGGCGACAGCATCCAGGTGTGCGGGAGGACCTCCAGCCAGAGCAAAGCCTCCTCGGGCGCCAAGCACTGACCGCCAGCTCTCCTCACCACCCCACCCCACCCCCGCACCGCCGGAGGTAGGTTGCCGTGCCAACTGCTGCTGTGCCAACAACAGACCTGCCAAACACATGAACACACATACACACACACACATATGCATATATGCATGTTATTATACAATCATGTATACAGTATATTTTTTCAATAGTAATACACACACACACACGCACACACACACACACACACACACACACACACACACACACACACACACACACACACACAACACTCTCACACTTACACGTACATAGAAACACATGCAGATGCACAATCACACATGCACGCACATACTCAACTGTCCAAGTACCTTTTCTCTTGTGTGGACACCGACACACACTCCTGATCCATGGCTGTGTTTACCTGATTTGATATTGCACAACCTGCCTGCATGCCTAGTATTATACCTCACCGATCCCTCAGTCGTAATCCAGAGTGGGATTCAGTTGGTTAGCCATCAGCAGCCCATCGCTTTTGTTACTGAATGAATGAATGAATGATTAGACTCTACTGCATTCTACACCGGCACCCATTTGCATGTGAAAATTAGCCATTAAGTAAAAGAATGCAGAAGTGGACTAGAGAGACCGACGAGCCTTTGATACGTCTTGGGAATGGGATTTTGTGTGTGTGTGTGTGTGTGTGTGCAGCTTGACCCACTGCTGAATAGAGGGGTCGTATTTATCAGGCGGATGAAGAAGGTCTTGTATTTGCATTTAATTAGGAAGAGTTGGGTGCGATGACGAGCCCTGTTGTTATGGCCGTAATAGAGAGTCTGCGTGTGTGTGTGTGTGTGTGTGTGTGTGTGTGTGTGTGCGTGCGATGGGGTGGCGGGGAGGGGGGGGGGGGGGGTTTCTGAAAGGAGGATTAGAGGCAAATTACAGGCAGGTGCACTGAGAGATTTGGAGATTTGTGACGGCGCGGGTTGTTTGAACGACGGGGCGCTCCATAGACCTCTGCCCTCTCTCCAACCACTCAGCCCGGCAGAGAGGGACGAGGAGAGAGGGGGCAACACTGGACAGGGTCACTGAGTAGGAATTGGTCATTACAGCAGTATGCAAGAATCTGCCGAGAAGAAAGACAGGCAGAAAGGAAGGGGAAAGAAAGAAGTTAAATGAGTGTGTAAGAGCTTGAATGAGGTGTGGGGGGGCTGCTTTGATAAGAGCAGAGGTGGGGTGTGGAGGGGTGGTGGGGTGGGGTGGTGTTAGCTGCATGGCTGCTTAGATTGAGCCTATTGAGGATGAAAGGTGTGAAGTAGAATGAGAAAATGACCTAATGGTGTTGGAGTATGAGTATGGAAGAGGGGAACCACTTTACAACTCATACCGCGTACTTCCACAGCATCTCTCTCTCTCTCTCTCTCTCTCTCTCTCTCTCTCTCTCTCTCTCTGACTATGTATATTCTCCCCTGTGTAGTAGTTGGTGGCACTGCTGTTCTGACAGTTGAATTAAAGCTGTTAAGATAACCTTCACTCTACAGTTCTCAGTCCTCTGAGCCGCTGTGATTTCAGTTCTCTTTGAGTAGTCAAGGAGTATGTTTATATCCAAATGTTTAACTGTGTGTGTGTGTGTGTGTGTGTGTGTGTGTGTGTGTGTGTGTGTGTGTGTGTGTAGTTCCTGCTGTCATGTTGCCGACGAGGATAGTTGGCCCACTATCCTCCATGTCTTCCCAGGCGTGGCATTCATATTGAAATCACTCTCTTTGTGAAGAACGCTCTAAACCCAATAGAATAGATAGAATTCTAATCCACACGAAGAGAGAGAGAGAGAGAGAAAGCGAAAGTGCACTACCAAGTACATATAACTATGGACAATGGAAAACGGAGAATACATTTAACGTCATAAACCTTAATTACCTTAGCTGGCCTCCCATGGCATGATTGTATGGATTTTTGGATCTGTGTTTGTGTGCTGAAGTGTCAGGTATTTTTCTGTTTGTTTATTTTTTTTTTTTGCCCGGTTCTTTTCAACTGTGCCTTTGATTCCTCAGACAGATTTCTCAGTCAGATCCCCCTGGGTGAGGGGAGAGGGGGAGTCCAGTGCTGAGCTTTTCCGCTGTTGTATAATTCATAAGCAGAAAGAGGGGAAAAGAGAGAGAGGGATCGAGAAAGAGAGAGAGGGAGAGAGAGAGAGAGAGAGAGAGAGAGAGACAGAGGGAGGGAGGGGGGCACATGGAGAGACAGCCAGTGGAGAGCGGCTCTTCCCCTTTTCTTTTGACAGGAAACTCCCAGCGGGCCTCCTTTGTGTGGCGTGGGGCGGCAGAGATCGCTCTGAGCCCAAAGAAAAGCCTAGAACAGAGGAGGGCAGAGGAGAAAAGCCCCGGAGGTGCCATACGCCTCCCAGAAACGGCCAGCGCCACAATGTGGACCACGACAAAAGCATCTGACGGACAGACAGAGAGAGAAAGGAGGAGAGAGAGAGAGAGAGAGAGAGAGAGAAGATGGCTTCTGATGGAGAGAGAGAGGCAGATACAGATAATGGAGTGAAAGGGAAGAAATACAGAGTGGAAAGAGAGAGAACAGAAGAGAAGACAGGGTGTTAGTGGAGAGAGAGAAAAGAAGAGAGAATAGAGAGAGCAGAAGAGAAGACAGGGTTAAAGAGTGAGGAGAGAGAGAGAGAGCAGAAGAAAAGAGAGAGGAGAGAGAGCAGAAGAGAAGACAGGATGACAGGGTGAAAGAGAGAGGAGTTGGGGAGGGGTGATAGATTGGAGAGAGAGAGAGGGGGGGGGGGGGGGGGTTTGAGATGGTAAACGGCGGGTCAAAGTGGGCGGTGAGGTGGAGAGGGGGGTTCTGGGTGTTTGAAAAGAAAGCCCGCTCGCCGGTCAGTCAGCCCGTCAGTGAAAGAAAGGCTACTGTAGCAGACCGGGCCAGACAGGGGCGGTGGGAACTTTCCAAGTGTACATTCGCATACTAATACCGACCGCAGTGTGCCACAGAGAGCACGTTTTAGTCCTCTGTGACGGATGCCGCTTGGCAGATATCCCCGAATGACCACGCTGAAATAACTAATTGCCTCCTTCAGAAAACAGACTTCAGAGACCCGTGGCACTAAACACAAAAACTGTGGACACTGGCTAGGTGCAGTCGAGCCAGACTGAAGGACTGCAGACCAGACGTGTGTGTGCGTGTGTGTGTGTATGACTGTCTTGAGATGTTGGAAAAACACATGCCTGTCATCGAAGAGCTTGGAGCCATGTGGACTCCATGAAGGCTGCATTCCTCCACGCCCGGCCGGTGCTGTGGGGCCTTAGAGGACCGTGTCTAAACGTTAACCTTACTGAACCTGGGGAGTGTATACTTGGCTTCTGTCAGGTGCATTCTGTTAGTGATGCTAGCAAATGCATCAGGCTACTGATTCAGTTGGGATATAATGACTATATATTTATTTTTATTTTTTTTATTGAAGACCTCTCTCTGAATCAGAATCAGAATTGTGCTGTACTGGCACAAGTAGGTTGCCACACGCAAGGGACTTACCTCCTTCTGTGGTCTCTCTAGTGCAGTACATTAATCAATATAAAGTACAGTACAATGCAGACATAATAGACAGTACACATATAGAAAATGGACTTATTACTTACAGACATGACACAATATATGTGTAAAATACACACTCTATAAGAGATACATAATGTCCATAAAACACAGTATGCTAGCGCTGAGGTATGGGATGACCCCTGAACCTGGGTCCTGATGATTCAGACCCTCCAATGCAAACCTGAAGTTAACACCTGAGTAATTACCACTGCATGAACTCAGATGTTTGCGGAAGGACAGTGTGTGCAAGATTACTGTTGTACATTCAAGCAAACTCTGCCACATCTGCATCAGCACCACATCTGGTAGCGCACAACAAGAGACAACCAAAAGACAATGATGCAGAAGGATGATAAGTACAATGTTTATTTCATATGATTTATTTAGCATGATAAATTATGATGCTGATAATGTCATACTTGGTTGTGTGGTATTTAGAATAAAGTATTACACGCAGGACGCTGTGACGTCCAGGCAGTCGGCGTGTGCAGTGAGGGTCGTTTCTAGCCTGCCCACTAGACTGGACCGGGCTGTGGAGTAGTGGGAGCAGTGTGGTGGGAGCTGTGCATGGAGGCCGCTTCATGGATATGCATGTGTGGAGCCGCTCCGGCCACACTGCCTGCATTATTCAGGGGGAATTCTGATGCAATGACATACCTATCAGCTGCAATGGCTTTGCATGACATTTACATACATTAGGTTAGGCGTTGATTCGTATCAACATGAGTGTCTCAGGCTGTGCAGTGCAGTGTGTGTGTGTGTGTGTGTGTCTGTGTGTGTGTGTCTGTGTGTGTGTGTGTGTGTGTGTGTCTGTGCCTGTGCGTGCGCGCGTGTCTGTGTGTATTGCAGTGTTTGCACACGTGCATGTGTGTCCGTCATGCACACACATATCTTAATCAGCAGGGCTCCTCATCTTTTGTGCAGTAGACGTTTCTGCTGTTGTTCAAGATTCGTTGCCTTGTCACAGCGCAATAGATTGGTGCTCCACTGACTTCATTGCTGAATATGACAGAAATGAGACTCACTATAAGTGCAGTATATTCTGTCTAGCTTTGAAATGGGCAAGTGCAGGCTGATCTTAACATGTAACTGTGAGGAAAGAAACCCTTCAATTGTATGGAATTAGTCCAATTTCAAGTTGGTTTTGCATGGGTTCAGAGACATACACGACTGTCTCAGATCGTATGGTACAGCGCGTGTGAGTGTGTGTGTGTGTGTGTGTGTATGTGTGTGTGTGTGTCCATGCGTGTGTGTCTGTGTGCGTGTGTGTGTGTGTTGCACTTTTGCATGGGTTCAGGGACATGCACAGTTGACCACACAACAAATGTAAGAGAAATGAAGGGATTCAAATGAAACTCTCTTCTCTTTTCTTCTTCTCCCTGCTCATCTCATCTCCTCTCTTTTCTTCCTTTCTCATCTCCTCTCTCTTCTCTCCTTTTCTCTCTTAATCTCTGAATATTCCCTTTTATCATTCCATCATTCCATTCCCACAATCCCCTTGTTTCTGCAGTGGCGGTCCGGTTAAGAGGGCTAGAGGAAAAAATAGTCAAACCCAGCCTTGGAGTTTTCCTTTCTCTCTCTCTCTCTCTCTCTCTCTCTCTCTCTCTCTCTCTCTCTCTCTCTCTCTCTCTCTCTCTCTCTCTTCTCTCTTTCTGTTTTACGACCTCATGTACCTGTTTTCTTTTCCAGTGTGGGTCAATTTTCCAGCCTCTTGCTTCTCCCCTGGTGGTCTGGCCAGAGAGCGCGGCGTTGGACGCAGAACAATAGGCGGGTTTTCCGTAACTGGGGAGAGGGGTGTGAATTGAGAGCGTCTGTTGTGGGTAGGGGGGCAGGGAAGGGGCGTCTGGCGGCGGTCGGGAGCTGATGAGGGTATTTTTCTTTTCCACTAACGTGTCTTTTTGTGGTGTGTTTTTCATGCTCCCTTGGCACAGGTGTGAGAGACAGTGTGTGTGTGTGTGTGTGTGTGTGTGTGTGTGTGTGTGTGTGTGTGTGTGTGTGTGTGTGTGTGTGTGTGAGTGAGTGTTTGTGAGTGTGTCCGTGTGGTCGTGTGAGTATGTGAGAGTATGTGTGTTTGTGTGTTACTTTTAGAGATGCACCGATATGGAATTTTAGGACCGATAATGATAACCGATATTTATTGGTTTGTTGTGGCCGATACCAATACGATAACCGATAATATTACTCTTGAAAGTGATTTGGGGAAAGCATTTAATAAGCATAATTTTATTGCAGTAATTTTACAAACACCACTAACCACTTGGTGAATTGCACAGTTTTGAAAACAAACGTTAAGGGTTGTTTTAGGACATGTTTGAGCATGCCTGCTGGCAGCCACTCTGAGTAGTCAAAGGCGATTCAAAACGAGTCAGAAAAGTCGAGACAGGAACAATCGTCCACCACTCTACTCTAGTTCATCTAAAACAAACCAGAAAAGGGACTCAAAGTGCTAAATACCGGAATTTTCCTTTAAAGGTGTGTGTTTGAAAAATTACTGAAACATAATGGTGGGTGTATGATATTTTTTCAATGATGATGAGATATGCCGCATTTTCATTACAATTTTGATTGCCCTGGTTTACCCACGCTCCCTTTTTCCAATTAATGACTTCATTTTCTTTTGTTTGGTTTGCTGGATTGTAACTGGTGTGAATGTTAATGGAAAGAGTGGGAGAGAACCTTCTTTCTTTCTTTCTTTCTTTCTTTATTTCTTTCATTCTTTCTCTCTGTTTTTCCTGTCTCTCCTCCTCCAACACACACCATTATGTCCTGCATATACACTAGTTTTTGTAATTCTCTCTCCCAAGCTTTCTCTTCCTCTGTTGTCTGTCTCTCTCCCCACTACTCTTCTATCCATCGTTCACTTGTCCACCTGTGTGTGTGTGTGTGTATATGTGTGTATATATACATATGTGTGTTTGTGTGTGTGCGTGTGTGTGACTGGGGCTCTTGGGCTGATTGACAAGCGGGGGGATTGGATTGAAAGCTTCTTTTTTTCTCTTAGGGACAGAAGGCTAGATATAGGACTGCTCTGTATTCCCTTTCTCTCTCTCTCTCACACACACACATACACACACACACACACACAGACACATACACATACACACAGAGAGACAGACACACACACACACCCACACACACACACACAGAGGGAGAGAGAGAGAGCGAGTATCTGATGTGAAGTATGGTGGTGTAGAGGGATGCTAAGCCCTGTCTGAGCGTGAGGGCTTTTGTGTAGCGCTGTGGAGGGCTATAGCTAAAGAGCTGAAGGGGGAGCAAGCCAGAGAGAGACAGAGAATGAATGAGATGATGAGATAATGAAACGGCAACGAGGCAACATCTGTAGCACACACTAGGGCATTAGAGACCATCCCAAACAAATGTGTGCTCAGTATGTGTGTGTGTGTGTGTGTGTGTGTGTGTGTGTGTGTGTGTGTGTGTGTGTGTGTGTGTGTGTGTGTGTGTGTGGGGACACATGTCACCCATCCATCCTTCTGTCCATCTGACATGAGAGAGGGAGGAGGAGGAGGAGGAGGACGGGAGGAGTAGGACAGGCTGTGAATTAGCCTCATTAGCATAATCTCCTTTCAGCAGCGCAGGCGCTTGTGTGGATGTTTTACTCTCTCATTCTCTCTCTCCCTCCATCACTTTCTCCCATTCTTTCTCTCCCTCTATCACTTTCTCCCATTCTCTCTCTCCCTCCATCACTTTCTCCCATTCTCTCTCTCCCTCTATCACTTTCTCCCATTCTCTCTCTCCCTCCATCACTTTCTCTCACTCTCACTCCCTCCGTTCCTTGCACATCTTACACTCATCCCCTCTGACACGCACACATTCTCTCTCTCCCGTTCTCTCTCTCTCACTATCTCTCTCTCTCTGTCCCTCTCTCTTTTTATGCCATATCTCCTTCTCTCTCTCTCTGTCCCTCTCTCTTGTTATGCCATATCTCCATCTCTTTCTCTGTCCTTCTCTCTTTTTATGCCATATCTCCTTCTCTTTCTCTGTCCCTCTCTCTTTTTATGCCATATCTCCATCTCTTTCTCTCTCTGTCCCTCTCTCTTTTTATGCCATATCTCCACCTCTCTCTATCAGTCCAATAAAGGAGAAGGCTAAGAACAGTTTGGTCTTAAGTCTAGATTTAAAACTGGCTACAGTTGGTGCCTTTTTGATGTCATCCAAGTGTTGGTTCCAGAGCTGAACCGCATAGCAGCTAAAAGCTGCTTCCCCATGTTTAGTTCTAACAGCAGGCTTTACTAACAGGTTTTTCTCCTGAGGCCTGAGAGGTCAAGAAGGTGTGTTGAAGCATGTCTGATAGGTATTTAGGTCCTGCTCCATTTACTGCTAGGAGATAGGTGTTTGGAGGTAGGCGTGTGTGTTAGGAGATAGGTGTGTGTGTTAGGAGATAGGTGTGTGTTAGGAGACAGGTGTGTGTGTTAGGAGACAGGTGTGTGTGCTAGATGGTGTGTTTGTACTGCATGTAAACAGGACTGTTTATGCGTTTATGTGTGATAGGTAGGGGAATGGATTCCTCTCAATTCAATTCAATTCAAATATGCTTTATTGGCACGACAAATCATATGATGCATTCCCTCTCTCTCTCTCTCTCTCTCTCTCTCTCTCTCTCTCTCTCCTCTCTCTCTCTCTCTCTCTCTCTCTCTCTCTCTCTCTCGTGAGCATATGGGATCTCCTAATGAGCGCTGCACACGCCTTCACTCTCTCCTCACATCTTCTGAATCTGTGCCAGCCACGTCTCTCAGAGACTGCAGCTCCAGTGTGTGTGTGTGTGTGTGTGTGTGTGTGTGCGCACGTGCGCATGTGTGTACATTGCAATTATTATTTCACTTATTTATTTCTTTGTTTTCAATCATTTAAGAAGTTTGATGATGATTGATTAAAACTTGCACGCTCGTCTGGAGGGAGTGTGTGTGTCTGAAGCAGCTACATGTATCTGTCCCTGAGTGGAGCTAAATCAGACTGTTAGCGACAAATGAAAGAGAGAGAGACAGCAGGATTTGTTAAACTTTTACAGGCCTGTGAAAGTCTGTCGGTCTGTCTCTGTCTTTAGTTAACTTTTTCTGGCTCCCCGCTCCGTTGCGCTTTGCCTGCCGCAGAGGCAGGTGGCACGCTGTTTGACGCTAATGAGCAGCTTGTCAATCATGCCAAAGACAGCAGCCGACACTGGAGCGGCTCGAGAGTGACTTTGGAGCGAATCTGGAGTGACTTTGGAGTGAATCTGGAGTGCGCCTCCATCCCAGGTGCTGGCCAGGTCAGGGCAGGTTTGATAATCACCCTGGCAAGACTTGGTGGGAATTATTGCAAAAATGTTTGCTATAGCTTTGGTTGGGTACTGGGTTGATGTTTCTGCACATATAAATATGTGACTGGCTGTCAGCTTGCATCCAAACGTCTCAGAATGTGTATATATTTTCTGTGTGTTAACATTTGTGTGTGTGTGTGTGTGTGTGTGTGTGTGTGTGTGTGTGTGTGTGTGTGTGTGTGTGTGATGTTCAGGTACATGTTGGTGTCTGGGGGAGAAAAGGGTTTTCCGATGTCATTATTTTCTGACGTATTATCCACTGTTTTCCACAGAGTGTGTGTGTTTCTGTGTCTGTTTCTCTCTGTTTCTCTGTGTGTGTGTGTGTGTGTGTGTGTGTGTGTGTGTGTGTGTCAGTGCTAGAGATACGGCTGTCTGAGGATAATTATGCAGATAAGCAGACAGCGTACTATTAAAGTGAACAGCAGCAAGTGCAGGTATCAGAAGCCTCTAGTCTGTGTGTGTGTGTGTGTGTGTGTGTGTGTGAAAGAGAGAGAGATAGAGTTTGTCTCAGCCTAAGAGAGTGTATTGCAAACAAACTTCTATCTCTCTCTCCCTCTCTCTCTCTCTCTGCAAACTTTCCCAATCCATACCACTTTTTTTCAGACTAAAAAAGAGAAAGAGGGGGGTGGCATATTCAATCTATTCTTCTATCATGATCTACAGAAATGTATACCTCTGCTGCCTCATTGTTCTCCATGTGTTTTTCCATGGATGACAGACAGTGGTTTACTTGTCAAAATATGACAATAATTGCACCTTTCCTACTACTAGAGCGATCCACATCACAGGTAATGATGGGTAGGATGCAAACTAGTGTTTAAAGAAGGTGAAGATTATTGCAGTTAGTTAGTTAGTTTGTGCAATGTGTGTGTGTGTGTGTGTGTTCGCTGTGTTTGATTCCGTAGCTGTGACAGACTGTCACACCCCCACATTGCACCCTGCTGCAGAGTTAAAGTGCTTTGGCTCCGCACTAAGAGCAGCTGAATAGATGGCACACAATCAGCTCTGAATACTCTTTCTCCTCAACTCTCTCTCTCTTTCTCCTCAACTCTTTCTTTCTCCTCAGCTCTCTCTCTTTCTCATCAGCTTTCTTTGTCAAATTCAGACACACACACACACACACACACACACACAGAGTCAGAAACACTTGCTGGGCTGCAGTATCCTACAGAGCTCTCACACTGGAAGTTAGCGGTGGCTAAATGCTGCACATTAGCCTGCCTTTAATCAATTTCCACGGAGCAGGAGCCAGTCAGCCCCCTGTAGTCTCTCTCTCTTTCTTTCTCTCTCTCTCTCCCTCCCTCTCTCTATATCTCTCTTTCTCTCTCTTCCTTCCTCTCTCCTCCCTCACACACTGTCTGTCCTTGCCGTCTCTTCTGTCATTCGGTCAGTGTAAAGACTCTTTGCCAGTCTGTTGACCAAGCTGTACATCTCTTGTTCTTGCCCTCCTCTAATACCTTGTCAGATGGTCAGTTGGTCAGTTTTAGGTTTAGAGCCTGGTCATTTGGTCATTGGTAATGGCGATAGAATTATCATGTTGAGAGGCAGCTTTATAGAAGGCATGACATGGCAACGTTGTGTGTGTGTGTGTGTGTGTGTGTGTGTGTGTGTGTGTGTGTGTGTGTGTGTGTGTGTTATAAATATGTTGCTCAGCGGCGGTTCTTGTTCTTCGGGGGGCGCTGTCTCCCTCCCATGGGGAAGGTTGCCGGGGACGACAGAATGCCGTACTTGTCATTTTGTTCTCTGAGGATCTCCACAGAGCTTTTATTCTCTCTCTCTCTCTCCCTCTTACTTTCTCCCCCCTCTCTCTCTCTCTCTCCATGTCACTCTCTCTCTCTAATCTACTCTCTCTCTCCCAGTCTCTCTCTTTCTCTCCCTGTCTCCCCCTGTCACTCTCTCTCTCAGTCTATTCCAATCTCTCTCTCCCGTTCTCTCTTTCTCTCTCTCTCTCTCTTTCTGTCCCCTGGACCCCCTCCCCCCTGTCAAGCTAGCGTGAAATGCTAACCCTCTTTCACACGCTTAACCATCAGGAGGCTCATCTAGCCGACTGTGTCCCTTTCCAGCCTTCTCTCTTCTCTCACTCGTTTTTTTTTCCCCTCCGCGTCCTTGCCTCTCCTCTCGTGGACTCCTCATACACATGCACAGCGGGTTCCAAATGAACACGCACACCTGACAGTAAGGCAGCCATTCATCTCTCCCAGTGGTGCACACACTCTTGAGATGTCAGTGCCTTTGTGCGGCCCTCTCTCTTCCCTGGCGTTCTCTTTCTCTCTGGGAAATGGCCCCAGTCGCAAAAAAAAACACAAAAAGAGAAAAGTTTATGTGCTTGTTTCTGTTGCACGTCAGAAATATCTGTTCTTTTCATGTCCACGTCTCACGCTTAATGTGGCCGTGGAGGTAAATAAATAGATGAATAAAGACCAGGGGAACAGAGGGTAAAACAACAGCCAGGGAAAGAGAACTGGATAGAGAGAGAGGGAGAGAGAGAGAGAGAGGGAGAGAGGGGGGGGGGGAGAGAGAGAGGAATGGATTCTTTATTCATGGGTTGGGAGGAATTAGAAATTTAGTTCACTGCTTTGCACTGTGTGTGTGTGTGTGTGTGTGTGTGTGTGTGTGTGTGTGTGTGTGTGTGTGTGTGTGTGTATGTGTGTCGTCTGTCACTGCCTCATTCACACTGTTGACGTTCAACTTATCAAAGAGAGACCTCACGGGCACAAATCGTTTTTATTTGATTTTATGTGCTATATGTGTGCTTGCGTGTGTGTGTGTGTGTGTGTGCATCTGTGTCTGTGAGTGTATACTATCGACCATACCACTTGCTTTGCTGCCTGCTTCATTCCTGTATGCAGTTTAGTTTTTGTGCAAACAGCAGGGAGTTTGAGCGTGTCTGACGCTCTCCAGGATCCAGGACAGTATGCTCCCTATATGCAGTTCATTATTCCAGTCGTGTGTGCGTCCCGACAGGATGCTCCTCTCTGTATTCCTATTTCCTGTTCATTATTCCATCTTGTGTGTCCCCCGTACTTTACTGGTGACTGAAGATCTAAAAGTCTGAACTGAATGTGGAGCTATGCCTTTTGCCCCCCTGCCCTTCTTGCGCCCCCCCCCCCCCCCCACCCCCCCTCTCCCCCCCTCTTTGGTAATCAGATTAGGCTGTCAGGTTATTACACTGCCGACTTATCCGGGCAGACTTCCTGATCCGGACACTCGCTGCATAGCTGGCATATCTGGCATGCCCACGCACCACACGCCACCGCTGCCGCCACTGCCTAATGAGGCCGATTAGAGGCTGGATCCCATGCAGGTACACACACACACACACACACACACACACACTTAAAGGGCTGTGTGTGGGGCTCAGGATTGGGCAATCCCATCACTAAGCCATGGATTTATGGAGTCATGCAGCTGCACACACACATACACACACACACACTCATGCACCAACACAAACTCTTATGACACAAATTCACATTTTATTGTACACAACCACACACACACACACACACACACACACACACACACACACACACACACACACACACACACACAGACACACAGACAGACAATCCCACAACCTCACCTCTTGCTTGAGCTGTAATGCTGTAGAAGTAGATTCAGTTGAGATTTGAAGTGTGTGTGTGTGTGTGTGTGTGTGTGTGTGTGTGTGTGTGTGTGAGAGAGAGAGAACGTCGGGCGTCATTAAGAGATATGTTTTTCCCCCTCTCAGAAGTCAGACATGCTCAGCTAATTGTTTATGTAAGCAGCTCTGGCTTCAGACGAGGCCTCTGAGGGGGGCTCACCAGGGGGGCGCGCACACACACACACACACTGTCACACACACACACACACACACACACACACACACACGCACACACACACTGTCACACACACACACACACACACACACACACACACACACACACACACACACACACACACACACACACACACACACACACAGAGGGGAGGAGGGCATGTTGAGATGTAGGAACAAGAGAGATGTTATTTTAGTCATAATCACACCAACCCATGTGTGTCAGGCTTGTGCAAAATTCCAACATTGAATTGAAACTGACTCTTAAATTCCAATTCAATTCTTGAATTTCACTTGCATTTCAAATGAGGTAGCAAACAGGAAGCAGAATTGCAATTCGAATTGTGCACAACCCTGCTGTGTGTGTGTCTGTGTGTGTGTGTGTGTGTGTGTGTGTGTGTGTGTGTGTGTGTGTGTGTGTGTGTGTGTGACCCTTACCCTCACCCAGAGGCCTATCAGACACTACACTATATAACACATGTCTTGGGGTTTTAAGCCCCCAACGTTGTCTTTAAGTCGACGGTAGCAGCGCAGCGCTGGCTGGAAGACGATGTTTGGGGGCTTAAAACACCATCAAGCATATAACACTATATAGAGCACTCCACAGATTAGCTCTGAGCCCTACGGATCAAATACAAACATTAAGCATGATAAAACAAATCCATCAGTCATCATCATCATCAACATCAACAACAGCATTGTCATCACCATTATAATTACCATTAACCTCATCATCATCATCATCAAGAAAGTGTGTGAAGACCGTTAAGAAATTAGTGTTACACAGTGACAGTGTGACACAGTGTGAATGTACAGTATGAGTTCATCTTTAGGTTAAAATGTATGCGAATATAGGGATTTAGTGGTGTGGCCAGTACATGCCTTTTTTTATGGTCAGCGTGTCTGTACTGTACTGGTTCCAGGCGTTGAATACTGAATGCAAATGCAGTCGACGGTGCTGAAGTGATTAGGATAAAACACTCACAAGGCAGGCCGCTGGATTAAAAGCAAATGAATTCCTGTGCCGGGGAAGCAAACGAGAGATAATGAGAAAAAGAGAAAGAAAAACTGTGTGTGTGTGTGTGTGTGTGTGTGTGTGTGTGTGTGTGACAGAGAGAAAGAGAGAGAGAGAGAGAGCTCATTTATGGAAATGTGCAACAAATTTCCTGTGTAGATTTGCGTTCCCTTGGACTCCTCCTTCATTGGTATGCGTGAGCTGTAATTCATTAAGCCGGTCGCATCGTTAGCCTTACAGAGGGGCGGATAATTAACACACCCGAAGAGAGGGACCCGCTAGCTACACACACACACACACACTGACACTCACACACACACACACACACT
>NC_055966.1:14411900-14454400 GCF_018492685.1 Alosa sapidissima
CACAACCACACACACACAGACAGACAAACTCTCACTCACACGCGCACACACACACACACACACACACACACACACACACACACACACACACAAACTCAGACATACACTCAAATTCATTTCCAGTGACCAGCTTCCCAAATTAGCCTTATCTGTCATGCCTTTTCTGAAAGCCCCTCTAATTTTATTACTGTGTCCTTGAAGGGAGGAAGTGAGAGAGGGAGGGAGGGAGAGAGAGAGAGAAAGATAGAGAGAATGAGGAGGGAGAGATAGAGAGAGGGGGGAGGGAGAAAGAGAGATACAGAGAATGAAAGAGAGGGAGGGAGAGAGATAGAGAGAATGAAAGAGAGAGAGAGAATGATAGAGATAAGAGAGAGAAGGAGGGAGGGAGAGAGAGATAAAGAGAGAGGGAGGGAGAGAGATAGAGAGAGAGGAAGGGAGGGAGAGAGCTAGAGAAAGAGAGAGAGAGAGAGAGCGCTAACATGTCAGGGATGTGGCCTGGAATAGAATGGTATGTTTCTGTTCCTGTCCTGTAAATTCAGCCATTTAGCGCCAGTGAGTATGGCCTCGGCACTTCACACAGACGTGTGTGTGTGTGTGTGTGTGTGTGTGTGTGTGTGTGTGTGTGTGTGTGTGTGTGTGTGTGTGTGTGTGTGTGTGTGTGTGTGTGCGTGTGTGTGTGAGTGTTGTGTGTGTGTTGTCTGTGTGTGTGTGTGTGTGTGCGTGTGCGTGTGCGTTTTCTTTTCCTTTTTTGTAAAGCAACTACAAATATTAGGTCCGATGAATTAATGTGTGTGATGGTAAATGTTTAAAGACCTAATAGTGTCTCAATCAGTGACCGCTCAAGAAGATAAGTCAGCCATGAGTTTCGCTTTGTTTATGTTGTAGCTACAGTGTACACGCTTGTCTCATTGACCTGGGGCGTTTGCTTAAAAAAAAAGAACACGTCTGGAGGACTAACGGTCTAAAAGTTGGATTATAGATAGTTACACAATCGAGACAGCTGATGAGGTTGGCCAATCCGTTTAAATTTTTTGGATATGATACATTGTGAGCTCTGTGCGAATTCGGAGAAGAGGCGTAGGCTGTGTTCTTTCCGTGCATCAATGTAGACAATTTCTTGCGAACTCTTGTCAAATCATTAATTTTGGGTGTCGCTATGCCTTGAACAGATAGCCTGCTATGCCACCCGATGTAACCTACTGTATTATTGTTAGCCTACAGTTTTTAATCCATGCAACTAATAATATGTGTAAAGCGACGCAATATAAACCGTATGCAATTTATTATCCCGTCTGTTATGACATGTACAACAATGTTTTTCACAATTTGCGGTAGGTTTTGCGGAAGGTTTTGACTGAGCGTGTTAACATAAAATAATAATACTGTCATCATCGCAAACTGTTGAGTAAGGGGGTCAGTCGTGTTAGTGACTCACAGACAGCCTTGTAGCCTATTTTGCTTAGGCCTTCACATTTAACGACAGTAGGTTGTGAGTGTATGTTGACAAAAAATAACCATGCAATTAAAATAGTCAACTTTAAACTTTGCTAAAAAATATTATTAATTTATAGCACAAAACCATGACCAGTAGGCCAACCAGAACCTCGCATATTAGCATCATGATTTGTGTGCGTCTATTTGGCAAGGCCACTAGCTGTCATGGATGGCGTTGTTGCTAAAGGAAGGCACAGGTGTCATAAGTTAAAAAATAAATGGAGATGGGCGGCTGTTGAAAACGGGGGAGAACTACAAGCTACGTTTATCTATGGCTGACCGTTTTTGCGCTCAGAAAGTAGGCTACGCATGTTCTTTCATAGCACAAACACGACCTATCCCTCACCATATTGTAACCTCATACAATCTGTATGCGTCAACCTTATACAATCTGATGCTGAAGACAAAAGTGCCCTCTCCAGATTGTCATTATCAAATGCGCAGACATCCTGCATGAGCACACACAGTATTGCTGCTCATTGGAAATCTGAGTTGTCTGTAAAACTCAAAATTACCACGTTTTCATTAAATGCGGATGAAGCAACAAATGGAAATATGAACAATATCTCGAATGTTCTGATTCGTTACTTTGATGAGGAAATGGGAAGTCTTGCAAACTTGATTTTATATATTTTTACTTGGTGTTGAATTGCATATTAACAAGAAAAGAAAAAAATCTCCCCTTTTTTAAGTTAAAGCCCTTCTACAATATTGCTGCAGTAGAAAAGAACAGCAATGGCTTGTCAGCAATGGTCAGGGATGGTACTGAAATATTGTTTTGTTCATCAGGAAAACTCAATCTCAATCAAAAACACTCTCAATTCGCCTTATTCACATGGCGGCCATTGGCGGCTAAAAGGGTACACATAGGATTGTTAGGTTCTATGCATTCACCTGTAGGTGGCATTAATTATATAGTAAGTGTACCCTGTAGCCCCTGTAGTTTTGGTTTAAACAATGGCCGCCGTGTGAATAAGGCGAATACTCCCTTTACTTTGCTGTTTGCATCTTTTTGTACATTAAAAACCAGTAGGTCGCGACCGCAAAAGGGGTGCTATCTCTATAGGTAGATATGAACAACGTATGACTTATGGCCTGAAAAAAGTTCAGTCAAACGTTTTTTTTTTTTCACTTTAATCCCTGGTGTGTGTGTGTGTGCGTGTGTGAGTGTTGTGTGTGTGTGTGTGTGTGTGTCTGCCATCCTGCGTTCTTGCCTGGCCCGGCCTCGCTGCAGCTGCGGTCTCCTCCACACATCGCTCGAGTGTCCAGAGAGTGGCTCTCCACGGCCGTTTGGGCCTCCTCATCCCCTTGTGTTGCTCGTTAAGGACACTCCAGGCCAACAAAGCAGACCGGTGCCAGCGCTGCCTCTGCAGCTAACATTTGGCCTCTCTCAAGAGCGCCAGCCATTGTGTCATTGTCCCATTGAAGAATCCTCAGGTACTCAGGGTAGTGTTGTTCCACTTGATCTGCTCAAGCAGGGTTGTTTTCATTGGCAAGCTACAGCTCAGGTATGGATATGATTACCTCTTATGATGGAAATCATTTTATCAAACAACATTTGCCTCAGTTAAAGTAACTTTGTCTAAGGCAAATGTGTATTGATGCACAGCCAGCATCCATGCATCTCTGGGACAAACAGCATTCAATCAGCATTCCTTAGTGTACAGTTAAATATGACAAAATGATAGTAAAGTAGAAGAAACAAGAAACTCTGTGTCTGTGTGTTGAGTTTGTACCGCCCACCTCTGTCAGACATCTTCTTGACAGGTCCTCCTCCTGGAGGACTGGAGCCTCAACCACAGCAATCTGGCCACCGCAGAGCTGCAGCCACCTGGTGGTGTGCCCAGCCTTAGACCACCATGCCTGAGGGAGAAAAGCTGTGGTGTGCCCAGGCGCAGAGCACCATGTCTGGGGGAGAAAAGCAGTGGTGTGCCCAGGCGCAGAGCACCATGTCTGGGGGAGAAAAGCAGTGGTGTGCCCAGGCGCAAAGCACCATGTCTGGGGGAGAAAAGCAGTGTTGTGCCCAGCCTTAGAGCACCATGCCTGGGGGAGAAAAGCAGTGGTGTGCCCAGGCACAGAGCACCATGTCTGGGGGAGAAAAACAGTGGTGTGCCCAGCCTTAGAGCACCATGTCTGGGGGAGGGACGCAGTGGTGTGTCCAGACGCAGAGCACCATGTCTGGGGGAGGGACGCAGTGGTGTGTCCAGACGCAGAGCACCATGTCTGGGGGAGGGACGCAGTGGTGTGTCTCTGCAGCCTGGTCCTTATGGCCACTACCAAACACTGCTCTGGTTTCTCTGAACCACTATGACCTCTTTCCTCTGAGTTGGTCTGTGTTTGTGTGCTTGTGTATGCTTGGGTGCGTTTGTGTGTGTGTGTGTGGGTGTGTGTGTCTGTGTCTGTGTGTTTTTGTTTGTTTCTGTAAATGGCCCAACCCAAGGGCACACACACACACATATACAGTACACACACACACACACACACACACACTCACTCACACTTATACATACATATATACTTTTGCTATAATATGCACATGTTTCTCTCTCTCTCTCTCTCTCTCTCTCTCTCTCTCTCTCTCTCTCTCTCTCTCTCTCTCTCTCCACACACACACACACACTACATACAGTAGATAGCACTGATTTAATTGTCCTTTCTGAGAAACAGATGGACTAGGGAAGTCCGGCGAGGAGACAGCGTGTCTTTGGGTGAGACGTGACTGCTTTGAGGAGCGACTATTGATCCCCGCCATTGCTCATCACACAGATTGTAAGGGTTTTAGATAGATAGATACTTTATTGATCCCCAGGGGAAATTCAAATTGTGTGCGTCCGGTGTGCTTGTAACTGGCCATCGCTGTCCCAGGCCGGAGTCCAGTGGCTCAGGGCAGAGAGAGGCAGTGAGAGCCCACCCAGCCCAAGTGGTGGAAGAGGAATCTCTATATACAGCAACAGCAAGTGTGTATGTGTGTGAGCTGTGTGCATGTGTCTCTCTGTCTGTGTGTGTGTGTATATGTATCAACTCTGTGACCATCGCTCTCCCTCTCTCTCTCGATCATTCACACACACACACACACACACACACACACACACACACACTGATGCCTGTATTGCCCTGACAGTCAGAAGTGTTTTATCCAGGAGCAGATTAGCCTTGCCAAAGTGATGGCTTCATCCTGTGAGAGACAAGCGCATTGACTCTGGGAGACAGTCGGGATTTATACAAGCTGTTTACCCAGAGTAAACAGGAGAAGGCATCACAACCTGACTGCTCACTGTTTTATTTTCTTCATTATTATTATGACTGCCACGCAGCGAAGCGGCGGTCATATAGGTTTAGTCAGATTTGTTTTTTTTGTTTTTTTTTTTGTTTGTTTTTTCGCATGTCCAAATTTCCGTCAAGGATTCCCGGGACACTGAAAGACCGGGGTAGACGAAACTTGGTGGGCATGTAACCCCACATGGATAGCATGGAACCATCGTTTTTCATTTTGATCTGTAGCCCCCCCGCTGGACTGCACCCCCCGAAATGAGGGTAGGGCAGACACAGTTTTCTGTGAATATCTCGAGAACCGTAGGGTTTAGGAGGACCATTTTTTTTGTATGTTGATCTCAAAGGGCCATGTCAACCCATTCCATAACCACTCATTTCATGTATAGCGCCACCTAGTTAAACACAAAAAAGTAAAAATGAGGTGTTGTAATCGCAGGTATCTGTGACCTAACATAGTCAAAACTGCACGAAATTGGAAGTGTAGGATCATTATGACACCCTCTGAATGCACGCCAAGTTTCGTGGAATTCCGTTCATGGGGGGCCACACAATAAATTAATTTATGTTACTATTACTATACACCAACTGGCCTGTAGGTGGCCGGAGACAGTTTTCTGTGAATATCTCGAGAACCATAGGGCCTAGGAGGTCCACCTTTTTTTTGTATGTTGGTCTTAAGGGGGCATGTCAACCCATCCCATTACCACTTATTTCATGTATAGTGCCACCTAGTTAAAAATTAAAAAGCAAAAAAGTAGGTGTTTTCATCACAATATCTCTGGCTGACATGGTCAAAACTGCACGAAATTGAAAGTGTAGGATCATTATGACACCCTCCGAATGCATGCCAAGTTTTTTGAACTTTCGTTCATGGGGGGCCTTACAATAAAATAATTTATGTGTACATTTAGTGACCGTACACCAACAAGGATTCCCGGGACACTGAAAGACCGGGGTACATGAAACTTGGTGGGCATGTAACCCCACATGAATAGCATGGAACCATCGTTTTTCGTTTTGATCTGTAGCCCCCCCCCCCCCCCCGCTGTACTGGACCCCCGAAAGGAGGGTAGTGCAGACACAGTTTTCTGTGAATATCTTGAGAACCGTAGGGCCTAGGATGACCAATTTTTTCTGTATGTTTGCCTCCAGGGGTCATGTTAACCCATTCCATGTGCACACATGCGCATAAACAGATACACACGCACACACATACATTCACAGTAATCATACGTATGACACATACTCACACAGTAGACATATGTACGCATGCATGCACATGCACAAACACACATACGCAGGCAAACACACAAGCACGCACACACACACACACACACACACACACACACACATAAACATAAACGTGTACACGCACACATGCACACAATTCAAGAATTTCTCAGAATTATGAATTCAGAATTTTACATGTGAAATCTATGAACTAATCATGTTTTGGTACTTGTTGTCTAGCAGATACCAGTGAGAATTGAGTGTGGATAATGCAATTTAGTGAGACAGTTAGAATCATATAGGCCTTTCAGCGTGATTTATTTTTGTGGAAAAAATGTGCTGGACTGGGCGGCGGTCATATTTTGTACCGCTCTGCGGTACATCTAGTTATTGTTATTTTTTAATGCAGTGGTTTGTGTCATATCATAGGCATATAGCTTGGGTTTCCATCTGTGGGCTTAACAGTGCAGAGACCCCATAGAAATCATCTGTGTGGTCATCTCATGGGTCTCATGGTCAGTTCAGTCCTCACACCACTTCCTGGACACCCAACAACCAGCCCACTGGTCCTCCTTTAGTCACCCAGCCAATGAGGCAGAACAGGGGGCTGTGGTTTGATGTGCTACTATCCAGGGGAGAGTGCTCCAGGGCTGGGCAGCTGAAGCGTTGTCTCAGGAGGGGCCGAGCTGGAGAGTGGGCAGCAGCTCTGAGGCAGACTTCACTGTGCTGAGCCTTCATCGCCCGGGCTGTCCACACAGAAGCCTCTGTAGCTTTGCCTTTTTTTTTTATTTCTTTCTTTCTGGTCAGGCACGCCAGTGCTTGAGGGGTCCAGGTGAGCAAACGTGGCCCAACTCTCTGTTTGTTTACAGCAAACTGAGCAGGTACGTCTCTGACAGGCCGGAGATGCCCTAGGGAACAGAGCTGACGGGGCGCTCCCAGGCCATACTCTCATCACAATTTACACCATCACTCTCTCTCTCACACACACACAAACACACACACTTGCACACAGAGACAGATACATGTACTGACACACACACACACACACACACACACTACACAGACACACACACACTTGCACACACAGACACATATATGTACTGATACACACACACACACACACACACACACACACACACTCAAACAGAGACACTCACGCACAGACACATACATGTACTGACACATGCACGCACCCACACACGCATGAACACATATGCACACTTTATTGCACATACACTCACACACACACACACACACACACACACACACACACACACACACACACACTTAAAACACAGAAGCCACCCAAATGGGAAACAGTAGAGCTCAGTGCATGAATCAGTGTGTATTAAATGCATCTCTTTACCTCAGTGACCATGTGGTGTGGCTGCCTGTTATCAATCGTGCCACGTCGCCGTTGGTGACTCCAGATGTCCTGCTGTACTCATCAGAGGCATGCCAGGCTGATAGGCCTTGGGGCGGAGAGCTGCCTTTCTATTTACAGAGTGTGTGGGTGTCTTTAGATATGCCAAGGCAAAGTTGACATTATGGATTACCCCTCACTGAGCTGAAACCCCTTCAAGAGCTGCCAACGTGGGCTTTAATGATTAGCTTGTACTTTTGCAGTGTGCGTGCGTGCGTGCGTGCGTGCGTGCGTGCGTGCGTGCGTGCGTGCGTGCGTGTGTGTGTGTGTGTGTTTGTGCGTGTGTGTGTGTGTGTGTGTGTGTGTGTGTGTTTTTGACTAAATAATTTGTATGTACTTGTTTCCATCTATACACATGATTCGCTCTCTGTGAATGAATCAACATACCCATAAAACACACAGTTAAATGTATATAAACCAAAGAGTACATGAAATACTGGTCCAGAAATATGACAAATAACAGAGGGAAGAAAACAAAGACTGATACCGAGGCCAGAATGGAGGAGAGGAAGACTGATACAGATGCCAGAGTGGAGGAGAGGAAGACTGATACAGAGGCCAGAGTGGAGGAGAGAAAGACTGATACAGAGGCCAGAGTGGAGGAGAGAAAGACTGATACAGAGGCCAGAGTGGAGGAGTAGAGGAGAGGAAGACTGATACAGAGGCCAGAGTGGAGGAGTAGAGGAGAGGAAGACTGATACAGAGGCCAGAGTGGAGGAGTAGAGGAGAGGAAGACTGATACAGATGCCAGAGTGGAGGAGAGGAAGACTGATACAGAGGCCAGAGTGGAGGACTGGAAGACTGAGAGGAAGGCCAGACTGACACAGAGGCACTGTGTGTGTGTGTGTGTGTGTGTCTGAAGCCCTGGCTCTTCCCTGATCCAGCAAACATTGAAAAGCTGATATTTGTCCGCTAATGGCTGGACTCTCAGGGCCTGTCCACACGGAGACGCTTTTTAGGTTAAACGCAGAGGTTTTGCTTCATCTTGGCCGAGCGTCCAAACGAATCCTGTAAACGCACTGCCCGAAACCGCACTTTTCTGAAACCTGGTCCCAGAGTGGAGAAATCTGAAACCGTAGCCCGTTTGAGTTCGTTTAGACAGCGAAACCGCACATCCTGCTTGCGTATCGATGATGTCATCGCCACACCTCAGCTGCCCTGGACTTGCACTTATAGTATTGCCTAACAATACTAGTTTTCTTACATGACATTACCTACGATTACACTCCGTTAAGATAAATATCACAACTGATGCTGCGCAGCGCCGATAGCTTATGACTTGGTGGACTGAACACTGTTTTTCCTGGTGTTTTTTTATGCATTCTAGCTACTGTCAGTGACGCGAGAGAACTTAAGTTATTAGGAAAGTGCGGTGTAAGTTTAGGCTACATTAATTTGTGCGTAGTGCCAGTGTCATTCATTTATTTTACATGTCTTACAACATATATACATGCATTCACAGTCGAGTGAAATCAGATATAAGCATACAAAGATGCTTAGAACTCACGTTAAGCCAATGGTAGCACACTGAATGCGAATGCACGATTTGATGCAGGCAAAAGTATTGACTGTTACTAACGAAGGTTTTATAGCAATATTATAAATGTGGCGACAGAATAGCCTAGAACTTGGGTAAGCCTTGCGTTTAGTAGCCTAATTGCGGTGATAGCCAAAACTAATGTGAATCACGGACTATCCTACAACCAAAGAAAGTAAAGGTGATTAGTAGGCCTACCTGCGTTAGCCAAATAAAGAACGGGACTGCACCCTTCACAAACTGTAAAATAAAGTTTATTAGTTTTACAGTTGACTACAGTTGACAGTTCACCATCAGTCCACACAAACAATTCTGGTTTCCTTGCACTAGCCATTTCACCGTAGCCTATTCTGTCTGTTTTTAAAGCGCACGTTTTGCAAGTTTTGGTGAATTTCTGTAAAGACACAGTGCCACCTATAGGCCTGGGGTATGAAGTAACGTGTTGAGTCGTGTTGAGATGGATCCGTTTGGACGCAAATATTCTTGATACGGTTCCAGGGAAGACGGAGGAAAAAAAGGTCGGTTTGGTACGTGAGGACTAGGCTTCAGCCTCAAGCTTCCCCCCCATCAAACCAGAACACACACACATAGCCACACAAACACACATGCACAGATACACACACACACAGAGGTCCCTGATCTGTGCTATGACATACACTCTTACAATGTGTGTGCATGTGTGTGTGTGTTTGTGCATGTGTGTGTGTGTGTGTGTGTTTGCGTGTATGTGCTCATGGTTGTGTTCTGGAGCTGTCACACTGAATCAATCAGTTGTGTGTGATTGGTCCTTTGGTTTTAGAACTGGGACAAAAATGTGTGTGTGTATGTGTGTGTGTGTGTGAGAGAGAGAGAGAGACTGAAGGCAGAGAGTCCCAGCTGTTGCAGCAGTTGTGAGCTCTGAGTAAGCTCTGTGCGGTTGCTGTCATCTTTATGCAATCTGATCTGTATGCAATCTCTCTCTTTTTTTCTTTTTCTCTCTCTCTCTCTCTCTCTCTCTCTCTCTCTCCATCACTCCTGCTCTCCATCTCCTCAACTCCCTCCATGGACTTTTTTTTATTCTTGGCAAGACAAAACTTAAAACAAACAGTTTATAATTGGTTAATGGAGAGTCAAGTAAACAATTCTCTCTCTCTCTCTCTCTCTCTGTCTCCATGTCCCTCTCTCATTCCTGCATGTAGGCGATGTACAAACATCAGTCTGATTCAATGCTCACACTCCAACCTCCCAGACACCAGCAGCTACCTTTGCCCTCAGGGTAAATATCTGTGTGTGTGTGTGTGTTTGTGTTTTTGTGTGTATGTGTGTATGTGTGTGTGTTTTGTGTGTGTGTGTGTATATGTGTGCTTTTATAACTACTTCTGGTAACACAATTATTATGTGTACAGTTACATTAAACCAAATCCATATAAACAGATAGGATGTGTGCTGCGCAGTACCTGAGGTGTATCTGATTGTGTGTAATACAAGAGGTGCTTGGGTGCCTGTGCAGGCTGGCAGTGGTGGCAGAGTGTCATGAGATCCTAATCTCTCTCTGCTCTGACTCCAGATGAACACCCTCTGTGCTGTCGGCGTATAAGCTGATCCAAATATCTTGTGTGAACACTGAACAAGCTCTGGCTTGAGTCCTGAGCCAGGAGATCTGTAAACAAACTCTGAATGTGCTGCATCCATTATAGATGACTTTTTTTACATGGCCCCACACACGCACACATACACACACACTCACACATGCATGTGGAAATCTATACAGTACAGTGCACGCCCATATTCACACACACACACACACACACACACACTCTCACACATCACTCAACCAGGCCCTTGCAGTAGCTGTTCGGGCTCACCTCCCACCACCCCAGCGGTCAGCAGGTGCTCCCCTTCCAAAACAAAGCCTCTCTTCAGACCCCGACCCAGCGCAGGGTGGGGGCGGCCCCGGGCATCAAAGCTCCCCATGAGCCCGGTCAGGGTCACGGCCCTGCCGCCTAGGGCCACTCTCCCGATGAGTTGCGATCCTCTTCGCACCACCGGCGTCAGGCAGTACCAGGGGCAGCCGAGCGTGACGGGTAGGGAGGGGGCTTCCGGCCAGAGCTCGGGGCAGCTGGGCAGGAGGGGGCAGATTTACAGAGGGCACTTCAGCCCTCAATGAGCCTCTGTCATCAGTAGCCACACACATAGGCAGAGGCAGGCCACTTTCTCTCTCTCCCTCTTTCTTTCTTTCTTTCTTTCTTTCTTCACCTTTTCATGTACTTTCTGTTTGTTTTTTGCTTGTATTGTGTTGAGGTGGGAGGGAAACTAGGCGGGGGGGGGGGGGGGTATGGTATGTGTTATGTTATATGTTATATGTGATATGTGTGAGGCTGTGTATATCCTGCATGGAATGTAATGACGTGTGTGAAAAAGAATATCCTTATAGGACAATAAAGACTCTATACTATACTATACTATCCATTCATTTGCTCTGTGATCCTCTGATACTCATGCCACCAGCCTGCCCCCCCATCTCTCTCTTTGTTTCCCGCCATCTCTCTCTCTCTCTCTCTCTCTCTCTCTCTCTCTCTCTCTCTCTCTCTCTCTCTCTCTCTCTCTCTCTCTCTCTCTCTCTCTCTCTTCCTCACTCTCCATCACTCTTCCCATTTCTCATCCAGACGGGTGGGGAATTCCCTGCTGAGCCCCTGAGCAGAGAGGGAGAGCTGCCATGATTAAATCAGCTTTTATGAGGGACCCCTCCTGTCCAGACTGCAGCACACACACACACACACACACACACACATACACCTTCACCCTCTAGGCCAATGTCCAAAAATAGTCATTTTACCACAGCACTTCCTGTTTAAGGGGCTGTGGGACATTAAAGAGTCTGTATGCTTAACTGACTTTTCCCATTGCAGGACTCAGACACACACAAACACACACACACACACACACACACACACACACACACACACACACAGATACCCTTTGCTGATGTCAGAGGGCCACTGAGTGACGTGCATTAACAACATCAAAGGCTCTGTGGCCTCACTAGACTTGGCCAAGCGACTATAATGGAGATCACATTAGTTAGGCAGACATGCTGCGCTGACCGGCGGGACTCGTGTGGACCGTTCTACTGATCCTGATCACAGGCTAAGATGGTGGTCATCACATGTCCAGTGGTATTGCATGGAGTTAGTAGTAATGATGAGACCATCCAGTTTCTTTTCCGCACAGTGAAGCTAAATCTGAAATATGTTGTTGGATGATTCCAAAGTATCACTGTTCCTCATTTTTCACACCATCCACCGAGTCTGATTGTCTGAGATATGTGACATAGAGTTTGAAAGGTCCAGTAGATAAAATCAGCACAGACATCAACTGACATATCTAACAGTAGTGAATTAGTGCTGCCTTTAAGGTGTGTGAAACGTGTGTGTGGTGAGTGACACCGCTGTAGTGAAATGAAAGATGTCGGTCTTTGTGCCTACTGCCGACACATCACCCCGCATAGAAAAAAAACACTGTAGAACATAGTGTGCAGCCTTTCTAGCCTGACGTGTTAGAAAGGATCAGGTGTGAAAGCACTAGATGTGATCCAAGTCACTGATTCCCTGTCTAGGGTTTAAGCTTGTTTCAAGCTTGGACTCAATAAAAGTCTGTTATTAAATCAGAGTTTAAGGATTTCACGATTTTCCTTAACAACTGGAGTCCATATAGGAATGTGTGCTGCACACAGCTTACCATTCCATTCCCCCTGCGTGGCCTAGAGACATTTCTCTCCCGGGCGAGCCTTGTGTGCTTCAAGTCAGACGAGTGAACAGAGCCTTCTTCCGCAAAATACCAGGCGTTACAGTAATCACCTTTTGGCAGAACACTCGTTCGTAGCTCTTCGGTCCACGGCATCTTAAGCATTGAAAAGAAGTGAGTGGAAGTCCCCAGATCCAGCTAAGCTTCAATTAAGTTCAAGTAGCATCAACACATGCAGGAATTTCACACTGCTTGTACTTGCAGTGGGAGGTGGGCTAACTGGGTAAGTGCTATTGGCATCATAACAGCTGCACAGCAGGACAGATAGGAGCCCATCAGAAACAGAGTGGCAGAGTGTGTGTGTGTGTGTGTGTGTGTGAGAGAGAGAGAGATGTGTCTGTTTTGTCCTTATTTCCCCTTGCATTTGCATATGCATATGTATAGGATGGTGTATGAGAGTAGTTCTGTGTGTGTGTTAACAGGCGTGTCGTGCTCCTTGCACAGGCAGGAATGTGTGTATAATGATTTGCACCTGCGGTGAGACAGCGGCTCCTCACCACCTCAGCGTCTCTACCAGCTGAGGCCAAGCTCCACTCACACTGGACCTAAGCTAACATTCATAATCCACTAATACTCCCTGTGTGTGTGTGTGTGTGTGTGTGTGTGTGTGTGTGTGTGTGTGTGTGTGTGTGTGTGTGTGTGTGTGTGTGTCAGAGAGTGTAGCTGGTGTTTGATAACAGCCAGAAAAGTGCTGATGTGGGAGAAATGTTACAGCGGGAGCGAGCAGGCAGATCAAGAGGAAATAGGAAACACATGGAACTATAGAGCACAGTGCCTATGCACTACAATCTCTGTTTGTGTGTGTGTGTGAGAGAGAGAGAGAGAGAGAGAGAGAGCTTTAACTATACCAACAACTGTTTTCCATCATACCCCCTGCCCACACTGTTTAGTGAAATGTGTTTGATGATTAGAAAAACACTCACCGCGTGAGATAGCGTGCTACGCTATCAGGCCTGAGAGGCGTCTCTAAGTCCAGTGTGTGTGTGTATGTGTGTGTTTGGTGTGGTGTCATTCAGCAGGGTGGGGGTTAAAGCTGCCGTGCTGTGCTCCTAAGCCATGTGCCGCGCACTGAAACAACTTTCCCATGCAGTCCGGCGGGTGTGGGTCAGTGGACAAGGATTGGCCGGATTCGGGCATGGATAGCTGCAGCAAGGCCTGGGGCCGCGACTCCTGTGTGTGACTCCTTTGTGTGTGTGTGTGTGTGTGTGTGTTTGTTTGGTGGGGGTGGGGGGGGGGCTGTAGCTGCTACCTAAACAAGTCTCATTGTCACTCTTTTTTGCTCTCTCCCTTGCTTCCCCACACACTTGTGTGTGTGTGTGTGTGTGTGTGTGTGTGTGTGTGTGTGTGTGTGTGTGTGTGTATGCGTGCACACTTATTCACATGTCTGCCTATTTGGATTGCATTTCTGTCTTTTCCATCTAGTAAAAATCAAAGCCAAACATGCATCATAGAGCAACGGTCAATTCTAAAGCGTTAGCCTTTCATGTAGGTGAGCATAGATATCCGATAGGACCTCCACCTCCGCCATGGACAACACCACCCTACAAACTACCCCGTCCTTCACATCCATACAGTAAATAGCGCATGTGTCTATCTTGTCATCTGATCAGCAGGTCAGTGATCGTTCGGTTGGCTAGTAGCAGCGGTCTGCTGGTGCAGCGCATACTGCCGGACGTGTGGGTGCTCAGAGGGAGCTGAGATTTGAGTTGAGGATTTGAAACGCCTGGGCTTCTCCCAGACCTCTTGGTGCTCAGAGAGTCGTAAACACGGGAACACCAGAGAGGACCGTTCAGTGACCGCCCTGGGAGAGGAGAAGAGAATGAGAGAGAGAGGGAGAGAGAGAGAGAGGGATGGGATTGGAAAGGTGGAGACCCCAGTGTTGTGTGTTGGCAGTGGATCGATACAGGGCTCAAGACAGTGAGGATGAAGGGTGCTGTATTTTGATTTTTCTGAGCTCTCCAATGTCACATGAGCTGGATTGATTTTTTCTTCTCCTTTGTTCCACGTTTGTTTTGCTTCTTTTGTTCTCTAAAGGTAAAGGTGGGAAAGATCAGGACCTCCGCTCCTCCACTCCTCCCCTTGCTCTCTCATCTCTCTGCAGCTGATGTGAACTGTGTGTGTGTGTGTGTCTGTGTGTCCTCATCAGTGTGTGTGTGTCCTCATCAGTGTGTGTGTGTGTGTGTAGTGAAGTACCCTGAGAGGACTTTCTTGAAGGGACGGTGTGCTTCACACTTTCTTAGAACACTCTCTTGATCTTTACCACTGTGTAGGAAAAAACAAGCACACATTTTAGCCTAAATTTTTTTTTGCGCATCTGTTTCTGGAGAATTGCACAAAAATTTGCATTTAGATGAAAAGGCAGTGTAGCTGGTGTGAATTTTCTGCTTGATGTAGCAGAGTTCACCGGATTGGTGGAAGTGTGTAGCAGGTGAGTGTGTGTGGCTCATTAGTGCAGGAGCATGGAGCTGGAGAAACCAGTGGGAGTGAGCTCATGGAAACCCAATACCAACAGCACCATTATAGTGGCATCATGGACTTTTACAACTAATGCTGACGGTAGTTATATTCTATGGAAGCCCACAACTTCATGTAAAACTTAGCTCTGTGGTGTTTATAAAAGCCAGCGTACATCATACCCAGTCCCCATTTCAGGTTGTTGTCGTGTCCCTCCCGTGAGGTTTCCACCCTCTCGTGTTCTCAGAGGGACACTGGCAGCCGTGACGGCAGGTTTTAGTCTGACACTCTAGCCGCCAGCCTCCAAAACACTGTCTGAAATGATCAGGGAAACCAAAGTGGACAAACCAAAGTGTGTGTGCCAAGCCGTCTTGTAACAGGGGTTCTGTTTAGTGGCCTAGCACTCATCACCGGGGTTACAGTAGTGATGGGCATGCAGCGGCACGACAGCCCTGGTCACGTCTCTGTTGCCTTGGAAACCAAACATGGCAGTGGCCGTAACCTGGCGTCACTAGGCCGCTAATGAGTGGAAAGTTCTCTCATGTGCTGCACTCCTGCAGAGAGCCCTGGCTATGTTTGATTTATTTATCTGCCATTTCATTATTTTCCCATATACATATTTCTTCCCGCTTTTTAAAACATGTAGATGAGAGTGGAGGCATTTGTTGAACGCAGTTTGAAAAGTCTTTTGGCTTGTTTTTCAAAAGAGAGGCGCATAGCAACCAGTGGATGCATTCTAATTTGGAACTCACACACACCCACACACATACACACACACACACACACACACACACACACACACACACACACACACACACACACACACATACACACACACACACACATGCATATCTCATTCAGATGCATCCTCACTCTCCCTCTCGCTCACACAAACACACACACACACACACATGCATAATCCATTCAGATTTAGATGCATTCTCACTCTCCCTCTTGCTCTCTCTCTCACACACACACACACACACATAAAGAGCCTTATTAAAACATCAGCCCCCTCCGCGGCTGAATGTGTTGGGCTGAGTGGCGTTTAATGGCTCTCTGACTCACTTCATTACACGCTTTCAGACATGACGAGTCCCCCCCACAGCACCAGGGTCAAAGGTCATGACCCACCAGCCCCACAGAGGAGCAGCCACGCCCCCATCTCCCCTGTCGCTGAGCTCCAGTGAAACTCTGTCAACTACAGAGCAGCCTTGTGTCTAACATGGAGAGCATCTGTCTTAAATGCTTTTCACATTTCCAATGTGAACAAAAAAATGAAGTTGAGTGAGTGTGTGTGTGTGTCTGAGAGGGAGATAGACAGAGAGAGAGAGAGAGAGAGAGAGTATAAGTAGGAGAGCATGATTATATGTTTTGTGTCACCATTTATATTTATAAGTTTCTGCAGTACAGCTTAAAGCATCTCCCTGCAGTTTTATCAGTGCAGAAAATTGGAGAATAAAAATGAGTAATTCACTTTTATACTGCACTTCTATCACAGAACAATGGGAGGGTGGCTTCAGCAGTGCTCACTGTTTGAACATGGCCCCAGAGAGACTACCGGCTAGAGGCTAGCGAGCGTGTGTGAAAGAGAAAGAGAGTGTGTGTGTGTGTGTGTGTGTGTGTGTGTGTGTGTAAAAGTGATCGAGAGTAGTACAGAGGGACATGACGAGACATGGTTCTCACCATGAGATTGCCTCCCTGTGACATGCATATAAATCCTGAGACATTTTCAGACTTTATGTAAATATTTTCTGTTCCAGTGAGAATTTTCAGAGCTTGTCCTCAGCCTTTTCTAATAATATTAACTCCGTTGAATTTATGTCCTCGTCTCCCTCGATTATAGTATCCGTTTTCAGTTAAACATACACATCAATCGCAGTGTAGGGAGTGAATTATACTGCCGTCCTCTGCTACTTGCACTTTAGCCGATGCTCAGCCTCAGTGACGTGAATGGTGGTCACCTCAACTATGACAGTTCTCAGACGCTGTGTCTAGAAGCTAAAACCTCACAGAGTACTCTTGTCCCACACATGTGCTTGCCCACATGCACACACTCAAATAAACACACCGGTGCCCTGCCTCAAAGTTGGTTTGTCAGTTTAAAGTGCATCCGAATCCATAGACAACAGCTGGCTTTAGCAGGCACTGATAGAGCCTCTGAATCCTTCCTACAATTCCCACCCACCAGCTCCATCTGGTTTGGGATGGGACTGCTGGCACACACACACACACACACACACACACAGACAAGGACAGAGAAAGGCACATATATTCAGTCATGCACGCACATTCTGTGATTCTCTCTTTCTTTCTCTCTCTCTCACACACACACACACACTCTCTCTCTCTCACACACACACACATAGCCCACTTTTTCTCTTTGATCCTGCCAAAGTGGAACTCAACATCTGTTGGTCTTAAATCAGACCTCAGACAACACATTCCTTTGTTGACTTAGACTGGTTATGATACTGTAAAAAAGAGAGGGAGAGAGAGAGAGAGAGAGAGAGAGGACATAGGTAGGGTGTGGACAGGGGGAGCTTTGACATGGCCCATTAAAAGAGAGAGAGAAAGTGAAGAAGTGAGGAAGTAAGCAAGGAAAGGCACAGCAGTCTTTCAGTCTCTCTCTCTCTCTTTCTCTCTCTCTCTCTCTCTCTCTCTCTCTCTCTCTCTCTCTCTCTCTCTCTCTCTCTCTCTCTGTGCAGCTGTTCTCTATACACTAAGCTCAGTGGTCTCCGTCTCTATAGACTCCCTCCACACATTGCCCTTTCTCTTCCAATAGGAGGACAGCACGGCAGATTGATCTTACTAGTATACGGAGGGCACTGGCTACTGTCCAGGACTACGCTCTCACTACAACGGGAGCGCTTTCTTTGGACAACCTCCATAAGGGACCAATTGAATGTCCCGTATTGTACCCTCATAAACGCTTTCCCAGCATCTCTTTCCATGAGGCTTGATGGCTCAGTGGCTTCAAAGCAGGCTTCATGAAGGTTGGAAGCCCCGCAGAACCTTAAAGAGGTTTCTTTTTTCTTTCTGTGATGAATCGCTTAAGTACCCGTGTAGTTTTTACGAGTTTTTTGGGGGGCTGCAGCGCTGATAGCCAAACACGGCCGAACAATGAGCCCACATCAGTGAGTGCCAAGTCAAACATTACGGATTTCCACCAAAGGAGTTTTGTGAGACGTTTGTGTACACGCTGACAGGATATGCCATAAAGTGCATTGAGGAAAATGACACAAATGGCCATCGTGGAGCTGTAGTGAAATGACAAAACGAGTGGATGGGCAACACTGAAGTCCAACGGGATCTCTGAGGGCTTGTAAAAATGAGAATGTGTCTTCCTTGTGTTTCTCTCTTACCCTCTTAATGCTTTCCTGCAACATGTTGAAGTATAAAGGTAGCATTGTCGAGTGCCGTCTGGTGTTAAGACGAGCCAACATTTGGAACACAACTACCCACCCACCAAAAATCCACCTCACTTCCAGGGTTTTGGCACTCTCTCTCTCACACACACACACACACACACAGCCGTGTCTGGGTGGACGGCAGGCCACCCTTTTAGTGAGACAGATTGAGGACGGTGTTTCTGTGTTCGTACCCAGCGGTCAGCCAGCCGGACGCAAGGGGAGAGGAGGTGCGTGGCCTCTGGGGCCGGCTGTGCTGATTGGCTGGAGGGCTCCTGGCTCGGCCCATGGGCCGTGAGTCCCAGGCTCATGCCTGTTGATAAAGAGCTGTCCTTCCAAGAGCTCCGATTCCTGGCATCCATCCCATCCTCCATCTGAGAAGACTCACCAGAGCCAAAGTTTTATGGACAGGACGCAGAGAGAGAGAGAGAATGAGGCTGAAAGAGGTTGTGTGTTTGTGCGTGTGTGTGTGTGTGTGTGTGTATGTGTGTGTGTGTGTGTGTGTGTGTGTGTGTGTGTGTGTGTGTGTGTGTGTGTGTGTGTGAGAGAGAGAGAGAGAGAGAATGTGTGTGAGTATGTGTGTGACTGAGTCAGTGAGTGACTGCCAGCATGAATGACAGAAGTGGATAAAGATGAACAGAGGGAGAGAGAAAAAGAATGGAGAGAGAGTTGGTGGGAGAGAGGGAGGGAGGGGTGCAGTGTGAGGAGGGAAAGAGACTGGGAGCGAGGGATAGAGGACACAGGGAGATGCTTGAATTATTTATTAGTGCAGTATGGTCACTGGGCGGGGAGGGGAGAAGAAAGGAGATTAGCGGAGTGGCTAGCCAGCCAAATCTGCTACTCTGTCCGCAGCCGTCCTCCTCCTTCTGTTTACTCCCCTCATCTCTCTATCCCTTGCTTCCCTTCCTCTCCTCTCTCCACTCCTCTCTCTATCCCTTGCTTCCCCCTCCTCTCCTCTCTCCCCTTCTCTCTCTATCCCTTGCTTCCCCTCCTCTCCTCTCTCCCCTCCTCTCTCTATCCCTTGCTTCCCCTCCTCTCCTCTCTCCCCTCCTCTCTCTATCCCTTGCTTCCCCTCCTCTCCTCTCTCCCCTCCTCTCTCTATCCCTTGCTTCCCTTCCTCTCCTCTCTCCACTCCTCTCTCTATCCCTTGCTTCCCCTCCTCTCCTCTCTCCCCTCCTCTCTCTATCCCTTGCTTCCCCTCTTCTCCTCTCTCTACTCCTCTCTCTATCCCTTGCTTCCCCTCCTCTCCTTTCTCTTTCTCTTCTTCCCTCTGCTCTTCAGCATTCTTGTCCTGTCACATCCCGGTTTGGCTTCTTTTTACACTTGAGTGTGTCTTGATAAAAGTGGTGGTGGTGATGGTTAACTAACCCTGTGTGTGTGTGTGTGTGTGTGTGTGTGTGTGTGTGTGTGTGTGTGTGTGTGTGTGTGTGTGTGTGTGTGTGTGTGTGTGTGTGTGTGTGTGTGTGTGTTTGTTGTGTGTTGCAGGTGGAGGCTGAGAACAGACTGAAGGAGAGGAAAGGAGGGTCAGCAAGAAGAGGAGACCAAAATGACCTCTCACCTATCTCTTAAGTTATTTTGTCCAAAAGTGTTACCTTTCTAAGAGGTGTTCTAAGTGTGTGTGTGTGTGTGTGTGTGTGTGTGTGTGTGTGTGAGAGAGAGAGAGAGAGAGAGAGAGAGAGAGAGAGAGAAAATGTATGTCTGAGTTTTTCAGAAATTAGTGTATGAGAGTAAACATGTTCTTTACACAAGTGTGTAGAACATCAGATTTGAGTTTTTCGTCAATAACTTTTTAATTCTTTGTTTACTTTGGAATGTTATAAATATATATTCACATTTTGCTGATGTGTAAAGGGCAGCATTTAAACAAAACAAAAAAAAACACCTGTTAACATCCAGAGGATTCTGACGCATACTGCTTGTGTATGTATCTACCTATGTATGAATGTATGTTAGTATGTATGATAGACATGTACAGAACAACAACAATAATGTCTTGGCTCTAATACTTAAGGGCCATTCACACCAAGAACGATAACAATAACTATAACCATAACAATAAAAGCGTTCACACTGAACAACGATAAACAAAGTCTCTCATTGTGTTAATGATTAAATTCGATGGGTTCTGATTGGCTAGTAGCTTTTTTATCGTTCTGAAAATCGCTCTGAAAGTGATCCCCAACGATATCGTTCTTCATGTCGTTATCGTTATAGTTTATGTGTGAACGCCGTCATTCATATAAACAAGAACGATATTTGTTTATAGTTATCGTTATCATTATCGTCATCGTTATCTTGGTGTGAATGGGCCTTTAGAGTTCACATGTAGTACTCTTGTTTTGTGCAGACACTGAGAAAGAGGGGGAAAGCATTCCATCACACTCAAACCAATGATCACGAAAAGACATAACCGCAACAATAATATCAATAATATAATGATGACAGCACTGATGGAAAGAACAGTAATACTTGTTGGAAATAATCGTCCTTGGCCGTTCATCTCTGCTGTGGCAGATGCAGATAGCCTACTGCAGGATCAGTCTATATGCAATGGGTACCACCAGAGACCTACTGCAAAGGCATAATGTTAGATTGCATGTGCTATAAGATAAGTTTGTGTGTGTGTGTGTGTGTGTGTGTGTGTGTGTGTGTGTGTGTGTGTGTGTGTGAATGAGAGAGAGAGTGCCTCTGTGTATTTGCAGGATGTGTATCTGTGTCTTGACACATGCAATACACTAACAATGGTGCTAGTGTGTGTGTGTATGTCTGTGTGTCTCTCTGTGTGTGTGTGTGTGTGTGTGTGTGTGTGTGTGTGTGTGTGTGTGTGTGTGTTTGTGTGTGTGTGTGTTTAAAGTGGGGAGCAATCAGAAAGGTGAAGATGCCTGATACCCAAGTGTAAAATTGACCCTGATGCATTTCCAGCATTTGATGCGTAGCTCTTTTTGGCCTTCGACAATCCATGCCCATAATTTGCACAGTTGTTATAGGAAACACCCTTTTCAAAATAATTTACCCATCATTATAATGATGATATTAATGCTTTAATCTCCCATTTGCTGCAAAAGAAGACAGTGTAAAAACAACTCGCTGAAGTTGTGAACTAGAACCGCATCAAAAGCGACAACTTAAAGGCCATCGTCCACCATTATTTCCCCTCTAATGTCCACCGCTACGTTCACACCGCAAGTGTTAATGCTCAATTCGGATTTTTTGCTCAGATCCGATTTTTTGTCCGGCTGTTCACATTACCTTTTAAAATGTGGCCTATATCAGATTCCAGTGTAAACTGTTTGGCGTTCCGAACTGACCCTCATGTGCAATCAGACCTGGGTCTGATTCAGGACCTCATATAGAAGTGGTCTAAATCTGATTTGAAAAAATCAGATCTGGGCAAGATTTGAGTGTTCACACTACTTCTGAAGAAGTCTAACCTGGTCACTTGACCCCAAAAACAATCAGATTTGGGCAGATATGTCTGAACGTAGCCTTAGCTTACTTCTACCTAACCCTTTACCTTTGTCCAGCGATGTCCAATCCTCTTCATGCTCCACCTTCAGGAGCCATTTGGATTGGTTTAGAAATGTTTAGCATTGTTAACATTTTCAAAACATTGTTAACAACTGCAATCATTCCTACTCACCGTCTACTTATGGCTATCTCCAGATGCATACTGTATATTTGGCAAGCCAGAAGTGTATGAACTGGTAGTAGTGTGGAGATTGATTGATCTAGCCAGAGAAGAGTAGAGAAGGTTCAGACGCCTCTCTCTGTTCAGGCCACGTTTACTCTAGTGCACTGCAACACAATACTTCCTGATTGGCCGGATGTGATACTGGAAATTATGTCATTTTTTAATTGTTGAAACATCACGTGTTCTTTCAGTTTGGGTTATTTGTATTTTTAAATCTTAAATATATTACTTTTACAATAGCTGAACCATGAATATGTTCTTCTGGGAATTTCAATAATAGCCTAACCAGTATGTTAGCAACAAAAGCAGATCACAAAACAATAACTGAGGACCCTGCACTGTACACTGTAACCACTGATGAACCAATTTAATATGTGCTCTAATATCACCATGGCTTTTTCTACATCTCAATTTCAACAATATTGAAATGAGTTTGGAGTACATTGAATTTGTATGTCAAGGCCACATACACACACACACACACACACACACACACACACACACACACACACACATACAGTACATGAACAACAGCGTTTTTGTCTTGTATGTCTCCTTTGAAGGAGCATTGTTACCATGAGGCTACGGACATCCAATGTGTCCATCAATGGCTGCACTTTGCATTGTGGCCACATTACCACCATGCATTAATGTTTGCTACCTGAAGGTCCTGTCGTCCATTACCCCTTATTGAATAGGACTTATCATTAACAACATCATTACTTTCTTTTGCTGACAAAGTGATTATTTGGGCCCTCTGCACTTTCAGGTCAAAGTGGGTCACTGTACCACCTAAATTCACCTAAATCGAAATGGGCCCGTTTCCCTGCAGCACACAACTAAACAAGATGAGAGGAAAGGGAGCTGGAAAACACTCCACTATCTACACACCAACAACAACACACCAACAACACATCAAAAAACACCAACAAACAACCAAACCGTCTTTTAGTGGAGAAATTCAATCAGAAGTTGCTTATTCAGTGTCACCCCTCACCTGCAGGCGGACGTGTGACAGGTGACACCACTCTTCTCTCCTACACCTCTCTCTCTCTCTCTCTCTCTCTCTCTCACGCGCTTTAGATGTAGACACAGTAACAGCTGAATTATTTTCGGTACGCTCACTTCCCGCATGCTGGCTGAAACTGCATCCTCCATGTAACGCCCCAGCAGCTGCCGCTGCCCAACAGCTTGTGACGGCAGAAACATTAGTTTGTTATTGTCTGTGTCTCGGGCCTGGGCGACGAGACCCTAAAAAGCAAGCACTATATTGTCCTTTTTGAACTTGAATATTCTCACAATACCCTTTCCCCTTAGGCAGGCGAGCAATGGCATAGTTTTACGAAGACAGCTAAGCAGAAATAGGGGAAATAGTAATAACAAAGTGGAAGATTTGCACATTTAGCACTGTGATGGTTCAGACAATAAGAACAATAACAAACGTCCATGATTTCAGTGTCATTGAAGTGTAATCATTTGGCTGTGGCTGGAAATCAGCATCTTAGATGTTACGTGTAAAATTGTGTACATACAGTAACAGTTTTAGAGGAATAGACCCAGAGTTCCTCGGTTTGCAATATTGGCCATGCTATATAGAACGTGCCGTCTGTTCCACCTGTTCTTCTCTGAGACTCTGATTCATCTGTGAATATTTAATCTTTTTGTAACCTTTGTTATCAATAGTCTGTAGGCTGTACATAAAAAGGACGCAAAGATTCCTGTGTAAAACAAATGATGATGAGAATAAGAAAATAAGAAAAAAGGTCAAATAAAAATAGAGAACTGTTGAAGTGATGCTGAGGAAAACATGTCTGCATTCAGAGTCATGAATGTCTTTACCACTCCCATCCCGTACAGAATCGGAATAGGATTCAAACTTTGTGTTAATGTGTATTGGTTAAGGAAAATCAAAGAAAGACTAACTTGCATCCCCGCTCCGCTCAACACTAAAGGTGTTATTTTGGGAAATAGCTTCACTTGCATATAAATATATATAGGGACATATATTTTACTTTTTGTATAATGCACTGAAATAACAAGCGGTCAGGAACATAGAAGTGTTACCGGTCACTTTATATCTGAAAACAAACTTAGTTATATAGTAGAATAGTTATTGCATTATTTGGTACAACTTGTATGTAATGTTATTATGGAAGATGTAATGTCCTTCTGTAAATGTTGTTTGTTGTTTTATCTTAATAAAGTTTATTAATGCTTCAAATATCATGTTGTTATGACTCTTATTGTGTAAACAATGCAACAACCATTCCACACACCATACAGTTGTTACAAAGTGTACCCTCTATGGCTTTAGCTTGCTTACTGGTGGTGAAAGTGAAGACAAGAGGTTCCAGTAAGTGTAACAGTATTAGAAAGCAACTGCATAAATGATACCAGTGTTTTCATAGTGCTTTCATTTCATCTGCACACAAACACACACCCTGTACTGCACCAGGTGGCATATGGAGCGAAAGCCACCTAGATTGTTGACCTGGAACACAGGTCTTAACCGAACCTTCTGTTCCAAATCCACAACAATCTAAGATTCCCTGCTGTATTACTTTTGCATAGTGACACCAAAGCCATTTGCCAGGGGAACAAAGAACCTTTTGAAGAACTTTCTTTTTTTTTTTGTTCTTGTTAATTTAAAACAAGACATACTATAACATTCAAAGCCTCCTCATTTACCTTCCCTGGCATCTTCTAATGTGCCCAGGCCTGTCCACACTGACAAACCTCAGCCCTCGACTCTGAGCCAGCCTGTAAACCAATCCCCCAGCTCTCCAGTCAGCCTTCAAAGTAAACAATGAGCACAACTCCACGGTTAGGAGGTAGGAGACCGGAGACTCTGGAATTTGTCCGTGTTATATTATGAAATCTTTGAGTTCTTTGGTGAAAGCTTCTCCCTGTGTTGTGCTAAACTGTGACCTACGATGTATTAGCAGTCTTGTTTGACGTTAGCTGACTCTGATTACCGGGAGATACTCATTCACACTGCACTGTACCACAGCTCTGTTGTTATACTGTCCTGCCATTGGAGTTTGTGTGTCTTAATTCAAAGCATACAGGGAGGTCAGTGTTTTCAACTGAAAAAAAGTGTGTAGCTGCAGAACAGCATGTGATTTTCTAGGAGGTTAATCCCACAAAAGTCGTTTGCTGCTGTGATAAAAGCAACAGAGTAAAAAACAAGTGATGCTTACATGAGCTAAGGGTTAGGTGGATTTTAATTGCATTTGTTGAACTTTGTAGTAGTTTATGAAAAACACACTTACTGACAATTCTAAGCGAGATGACTGCCATCGTGATTTGGGAGCTTGTCTGGGGATTGCTGAATGGGAGAGAGTGCATTCATTTGAACAATGTGACGGCAGTATGACTTCATTTCCTCTTCTAGAATGTTGTCACACATAATCCACTCTAGAGAGTTGATGACATTTCTAGTGAATAGAGCCCAGGCTGGGAATCAAGCTGCCTCACAAGGAAGCTTCTCAAACATTATCGAACAAAAGTGTGTTAATCCTCAGTGTGATTCTCATTGAAATCTAATATTAATGCACACACAGAGAGTGGACTGCTCAGCAATCCACAAACGACCAGACAACAAACAGCAATCAGAACTGAGATTCATTTAATCTTTAATTCGTCATTAATTCATCATGAATTACACCAAACCACATTTAATTAATGATTAATTACACCAAACCACATTTGAAGTTGTAGTCCTTATTTTGTTGTGAAAGAAATAGCAACATCTCTAATACAAGTTATCCAATGCAGTGTGTGTGAGAGCGGGAGAAACAGAGAAAGAGTGAATGTCTGTGTTTCTTGGTCTTTTTTGTTTGAAAAGTCACGAGTTTAGACACAGGGTCTAAGCAGAGAAATTGAAGGCAATCTCAACATTCCCCTGTCAGTGCAAATCTAGCTCTTTGATTCCCTTCATGCCTGTAACAGACACCCTCTGAAACCAATAGAATAGCTTTAGACACGCTATAGTTTAGGGATCATCTGTATTTCCAGTTTTTAAAAAAAATGTAAATTGGAAATGCATGGCCATAGGGCTGTAATTGAATTTGCTGAACCAAAAATAAATACTGTATGATATAAAAACAGTAAGTGTTTACTCAGGTCTAGATTAACTTGACTTTTATCTTCACTGAAACCGATCACCTGTCAGACCAGAGAGCCAACTGAAACAACTGTCCATGAAAATTGCCATGCAATTGTTATTTAAAAATGTTACAAAGTGCTCAACTCCCCACAATAATGTCAGACCTGGGTTAGTTCAATAAATCACCCATGCATACATCTGGCCTAGAATGTCTATATGGTGATTTAAGACAACAACAACAATGTTGGACTGTTGTACTAGGTCATTCCTTGTTTATATCAAATAGTTACAATCTGATCTGAAATGACTCTGCAGTAGGCTGTTCTCTATGCCTTGTCCACTAAACCAGCTGAAGTAGTCTGAAGGAAAAGGTTTGAGGCCCACTGCTGTGCACATTGCTGGGAGTCCTGATGCATGAATGGCCCCATGTGCCACAACCATCACTCTGTGGCTCATGGAAACAAATTCCTTGCCATTTGCCTTCCAAACATTATTTGGAGATTTTGGAGATTAGACATTATGACTGAAGAAGAAGATTCACTCCATGATCAGTTTAGCAGCTCCTACCTTTACCTCTTCTGTCTACCACCCTTACTGTATGCTGTCTCTAAAACAATCATTGTTGTGGTCAGGGTTAGGGGCATTATATCAGATGATATTTTAAGCATGTACCACTTCACTGAACAGTAGCATATTTGCACAAATATTAGTTTTAATAATACTATTTAATATTTTGATATATTTTATGTCTAATTTTATGCCTACATTAGTTACCAAGCCATTAAAAGTTGTTAAACATGTAACAGATTTTCGAAATTATTTGGTCATGAATTGTCAATTTTTTTTTTATCTACAAGAGAAAATAACATTTATTATTTCTAAAAACGGACAGCGCATGGAATATGTTGACGCTCCCTGGACCATGCCATCTGTTTCTTAGTCCCACCCTTCTTTTCCATATGAAGAGGAGACAGCAGGGCGCCTCGAAACAGGTTTGAACAGCTCAGAGTGTTCACTATCGTGGTCGGACAATCGGGACTGAAATATTGAGTCCACGATTGGGTATTTGTGCAAGGATTTATTCTGGATGTACTTTCCCTATACATACTTTGTTTTTGGACATTCACTGCGTCTCCGTGCGCCTACAGAGGGGAAGCTGTCGTTTTCCAAAGTTTGGACCAGTGTGAATTTAGCGAGGAGGAGGAAAGACTAACCAAGGGGAGCGGAGAAGTAGCTAGCTAGCTGGCGAGCTAGCTGTCTGGGGGGAAGAAACCGCATAGAAAGTATGGCTGTGCACAATGTTCCGATAATGGATTATAGTCAAGTGAGTGGAAAGGTTTTCACTATGTTTCTATTGTTATTCGTTGGCATTTTGGGAGTTGCTGGACAGTATGGAGACCGGGGACTGTCCGTTCCTGAGCACGGCTTTTGCCAGCCAATTTCTATTCCACTTTGTACGGACATAGCTTACAACGAGACCATCATGCCTAATTTACTGGGACACACAAACCAAGAGGATGCAGGACTCGAAGTGCATCAGTTTTATCCGCTTGTCAAAGTTCAGTGCTCTCCAGATTTGAAGTTCTTTCTCTGCTCTATGTACGCGCCTGTTTGCACTGTTTTGGACCAAGCGTTACCCCCGTGTCGGTCCCTGTGTGAGCGGGCAAGGCAGGGTTGCGAGGCGCTGATGAACAAATTCGGCTTTCAGTGGCCGGATAGCCTCGCATGCGAAAAATTCCCTGTTCACGGTGCAGGCGAGTTGTGCGTCGGACAAAACATGTCGGAGAAAAGCACCCCGATCAACCCGACCCCCGAGGTAACAATGCCTCCTGACCGATGGAACGTATTTAAGTGTCCTTCTTCTCTGTCAGTCCCCCCGTATCTGAATTATCGTTTTCTGGGTTTAGATGATTGCGCTGCCCCCTGCGAACCAAAACGATCCCATGGAGTAATGTACTTTAATGAAGAAGAACAAAAGTTCGCCAGAATATGGATTGGAATATGGTCAGTTTTATGTTGCGCGTCCACGCTGTTTACAGTTTTGACTTACCTAGTGGATATGAAACGATTCAGCTATCCAGAGAGACCCATTATTTTTCTCTCCGGCTGTTATACCATGGTCTCAATAGCTTATATTGCCGGATTTCTCCTTGAGGACAAGGTAGTGTGTAATGAGAAATTTGACAATGACTTTAGGACTGTGGTCCAGGGGACCAAAAAAGAGGGCTGCACCATTCTCTTCATGATGTTGTACTTCTTCAGTATGGCCAGCTCCATTTGGTGGGTGATCCTGGCTCTCACCTGGTTCCTGGCAGCGGGGATGAAGTGGGGGCACGAAGCTATCGAGGCCAACTCGCAGTACTTCCACCTCGCAGCGTGGGCAGTGCCAGCCATCAAAACCATCACTATCCTGGCAGTGGGACAGGTCGACGGGGACGTGCTTAGCGGAGTGTGCTTCGTTGGCATCAACAGTGTAGATGCGCTTCGCGGCTTTGTCCTGGCGCCCCTGTTCGTCTACCTGTTCATCGGGACATCTTTCCTTTTGGCCGGGTTCGTGTCGCTGTTCCGCATCCGCACCATCATGAAACACGACGGAACCAAGACCGAGAAGCTGGAGAAGCTAATGGTCCGGATAGGCATCTTCAGCGTCCTCTACACTGTTCCAGCCACCATCGTCATTGCATGCTACTTTTATGAGCAGGCCTTCCGGGAGCAGTGGGAGAAGACATGGATCAGTAAGACCTACAAGAGTTATGCTGTGCCACGTCCGTCATTTCACCATTCTGATATGAGCCCAGACTTCACGGTCTTTATGATCAAGTACCTGATGACCCTGATAGTTGGTATTACCTCCGGTTTCTGGATCTGGTCGGGCAAGACGCTCAACTCGTGGAGAAAGTTCTACACAAGACTGGCGAACAGTAAGCACGGTGAAACAACGGTGTGAATTCAGTTTGGGGATTTTGACTAAATTTCAAATGTGTTTTCCCGAACGTTACACAAAAAACTGATGAACAACCATTTGTGGAATTACAAAGAAACTGTCTTTGATATGTTTATGTTGTAAATATGCGTTTGTAAGATTTTTGTAAGTATATATTTGTATTTAAAAATCTACTTCCAGTCGATTTAAATCATTCATACCGGATTTCGGACAGCAAGAATGCCGACTTGTCTTTTTTATGTACACATCTAAGCTCTGAGGACATTGGTGAGGACCTTTGGCATTGCTGGGAGAAACACATACGATCTGCCTTTTATCACAAGTCTGAATATTAATTATTTGCTTGGATAAGCTGGGTCTGCGCTCTGTGATAGACGGCTGCGTCAAAAGTGATGCGCATGTTTTATGTGAACATGTTCTGCTTTTCCAATACATAAAAAAATGGACATAACATTGAACACTTTTCATGTGAAGCTCTTTGAGACCCAACGTCCGATTGCGAAAGAATTGGGTTGTTATTATTTTTCTTTTTTTCCATAGGAGTTTACCTTTGAGCTTTAAATTAAAGCTTAACGCTTTTCATAGTACAGATCACGTCATTACACACGGGCTTCCACAACTACCGTTATGCTGGTGCTCTTGTTTGGTTTTTTAAACCAGGTGGAATAGGTTTACTGCCATTCCACACCAATGTTTGGGCAGTTAAAAAAAATGGGATTTGAGGGAGGGCGTGGGTGGGGATTGTCAAATCACTTCCAGTGCCTTTGGTTTGTGAGAGCCTTTGAGGAGAGTAGCCTACTTCCTAGAGGCTGGACAGTACTTGGATAGAAAGTTGTCTGTTTCTGAAATGGATTGGATGTCATGGAATCCAGCACATATGAGAATAAAGCTTATGGGGGAAAGGAATGTCTTGGCAAATTGGTTGTGCTGGTCTCCATCCCGTGCTTACCTTAGGAAATGAACCCATCGGATTATGAGTTGTCATAACTGTCCATTCAGCTTGTTGTGGGCTACAAGTATTCTATCTTACAAAAAACAAGCAGAGAAAGAATGCCACTGGAATCAAGTAAGATATGTTATCTTCATTTTTGGGTTCCATTTTAATTATGAGCAGACCAGATTCAGTAGTGATATTATTTGGTTGTGCTTTAAGGGCTGCTGCAGATGTAGATGTTGTGCCAGAGTAATACTTGAAGAGCTCTTTTCCAAAATGGTATATCCACCATTTTAAAGCATTTTCTTATTAATCATTTAATCAAGTAATTTCAGTGGAACTGTAATACAACACAACTGCACTTTTATTGATATTACCTGAAACACACAATTAAATAACATGACTTATTAATGTTTTCAAAAATGGATTTATAACATTTTGGAAAAGAGCTCTTAATTTGGCACATGAGCTGAGTGTGGATATAAAAATAAAGGCCAGGGCCCCCATTCAGTAACCCAGTGGGAAGGACAGCACCCATGTTGCGCTTACCTTCAGCATAATGGCATCCTTGCTCTCTCTCTCACTTACACACACACACACACACACACAATCACTCAGGCACACAAACAGTGCACTTCAGTTTTCCTGTGTGCAGCTAATTAAGGGAAAGTATAAGAAAAATATTTGAGGCGTGGAAGATGAAGATGCCCCTTAGGTGCCTGCATGTGTGTGCTGAGGTGCTGTAGTCCACTATCCCATCCCCTCTCTTCTGTGCACCAAAGCCAGCCGGACAGACTGACACACTCTTCACTGCTCTTGTATTTACTTTGAGTAGTCGCTGGTCGTTGATCCTCAGCAACTGACAAGATCGTTAAAATGGGGTGGAGTTTTTTTTTTTTTTCAGATCCTTTCTGCATGGTCCTGCATGGACCCTGAGAAGTATTTTTAATCACAAAACAACCATGGAAGCCTGTATTCAGTGTGAACTTCACCTCATTGCCACCTGTACTTTGATTTCTTGTTTGTTTCCTGTTCATATATTTGTGATACTACCAAAATAACCTTTATATTTATAGAGAAAAAAATAGGTTTATATATACCATGCCTTCTTTGAAGAATAAAATTCCCAACTTTGTACAAATTGTGAAACTGTTTTGGTTGAGTTTTTTCCAGTATTGTCCTTGCATGCCAGTAGTTGGTAGTGATTTTTGTTGATGTAAATCAAAGCTTACATTTTATTCCAGATATCTAAAGGTGGCTTAGAAGTATTTTTCATCATTTTTGCAGAGAGTTGTTATTTTGCTCTGTGCAGTTACATAGCTAGTGCCTTTTGTGTTATCAAATGCAATCACCTTTTATTTAATTTGTGAACTGTAAACTTTGTGTGATGCCAAACGAATAGCACAATGAATACAATGCAATATTGTAGCATTTCCCAGGGAAATATTTTGTCATATTTATTATTACATCAAAAATAGATGGAAATCATAGGAGCATTGTGTACATGTGTATCACCCTGTGTTTTTAAGATAGTTGAGCTGTGAGCTGAATTTAACTATTATAATGTATCAATCCAATTGGTCACCCTTGTGATTGTGTGTGGTTTGTGTGTGTGTGTGTGTGTGTGTGTGTGTGTGTGTGTGTGTGTGTGTTCACCTCTATTGCTCTCTGTACAGATTAATTTCAGTAGGGCTTCATCACATGTCTAAGTCTGTCCACAATCCACAAAGACATCTGCTTAAAGGGTTGCATCATGTGCTGTTCTCCACAGATGTGTTAAGTTTGGATTTGCATGGACATCATCCCAAATAACATCCTGCTGTAATTTGTCAACCTGATATAGACCAGAACCTTGAGGCTTGGCCTATCTGCAGTGGCCTGAGTTCACAAACAGACATTTGGACAGAAAGGACAAAAATAACCATGAGAGAATTGAATTTAAAGGTATTGTCTTGTGCTATAGTTCTCCAGTTGAGATATTTGTTGCGACTCATTGATGGATATGTTGGAGTAAGCTGTAGCTGTTGCCCTGGGGATCAATAAAGTATCTATCTATCTATTTATCTATCTTTTGATAGTTTTAAAGCAAAACGAGAATGCGTATAATAAGCTCAAAGGTGTAGATGCTGTCATCTGTTTATTATCATTCCAGAGGATTCCCACTTTCAAATTCTCTCTGCTTTTGTTGAGCACAAATGACACTGGACTGTGGCAGAGAAGCACATTTTGGACTTGTAAAGGAAATGAACAATGTGTCAGTTGTGTGTGTGTATGTGTGCTTTCTACCTCAAGCTTCTGGCATGAGTCTGAGTCAGTATGTTGTTAGATAGATAATTTGTTTATTTGTCTTCCTAACGGCAGCCTCTTCTCTATTTAAACAGGCTCACAGGGGTATCAACAGTCTAATTTGCCAAGCAATCGCAGCCTTGACCTTCTGTGGTTTATTTCAGGGAAAGAGCAGGTGGTGCTTGTCCTTTGTGTCAGTTGCGTGTGTGTGTGTGTGTGTGTGTGTGTATGTTTCTCATAGAGGTTGGTCTGAGCATTGCATTCCTGTCTGTCTTTGTGCCTGAGATATGCTGTGGAATGTCATGAGCCCTGAGCGAGAGAGACACCGAGGACCAGGGAGAGAGGGTGGGAACAGCAGCAGTCACGAGAACCCTGCTGCCAAATCAAGCACAACATTATGGGCCCAGCCTGGTATGTGTGTGTGTGTGTGTGTGTGTGCGTGTGTGTGTGTGTGAGCGAGGGAAAGAGAGAGGCTCCGTACGCTTCGTCACGTACGCTTCACAAAAGGCCCATCATTTGCCTGCGGCTCTCCCTTGCCGTGCGCCGTGACGTTCGAGGCTGCAGGCCGATTTAAATTCCTGCTCTGACGCCTGGCACTTCGCTCGCCCCCTTTTCACAGTCAGAAAGAAAAGGCCTCTGTGGCTCCCTGACAAGGTGATGGATGTGTGTTTCAGTCTGTGTGAGAACCGCTGGCTATTCTTAAAGTCAGCATAATCACAGCATAGCATGCTATATTTATTGAGGATAATAACGTGTAGAAGGGGGGGGGGGGGGGGAACTGACCAGAGGCCACTGGGTCCAGCACTGGTCATCCAGCGCCAAGAGGAAGTGGTTCTGTCCGAGCTCCGTGTGGCTGTGGAGCCCCTCTCCTGACCAACCACAGCTAGGCCCTCACAAGTGGAAGAGACATGGCACATTGTCCTGTCACATTTTCGTTCCTTCTATTAATGTTTGTTTCCTGGTGATATCCCGTGCACACCTCGCATGGTGGTTTGAATTTCACACAGTGGTGGCAGCAGCGTTAAGTATAAGTATATATACTCTTTTGATCCCGTGAGGGAAATTTGGTTTCTGCATTTATCCCAATCCGTGAATTAGTGAAACACACTCAGCACACAGTAAACACACAGTGAGGTGAAGCACACACTAATCCCGGCGCAGTGAGCTGCCTGCAACAACAGCAGCACTCGGGGAGCAGTGAGGGGTTAGGTGCCTTGCTCAAGGGCACTTCAGCCGTGCCTACTGGTCGGGGTTCGAACCGGCAACTCTCCGGTTACAGGTCCAAAGCACTAACCAGTAGGCCACGGCTGCCCCCCTATAGCATTATTATTGTTCAATACTGGACTAGGCTCTCTAGTGATGACACTCGAGTTATTCCACTGCCTATGAAAGTGAGTGTAAATGTTTTCATCTTTACATGCACATCTCACAAACACTAGTTGCATGATCTACTCATCATCATGAGGGATATATTTGAGGCATTGCTGTAAAATATCTCATGTTTTTGATCAGACAAATTGAAATTCGTCTTCGTATTTGTAACTGTATATCTTTGACTTCATTATTGTATGGCCTCAATTTTAAGAGCAGTCTTCCCTCTGAAGCCTGTTCTTTCTGCAGGGAAAATAGGCATCACTGCCACACTCACTGTTTCCCCTTGAATGGAAAATGCCCAACTGTGGATATTAAATTACCGCTTGTTAGAGGATTTCTTCTTTCACTAAAACCCTTCCATTCAAACACTGACGTCAACAATGTGATAAAGCCTAACTGTGCTCTTGTACTTTCTGGAGTTGGTGTTATTGAGTTATGGGCAACTTGAGTAATGTAAGGAAGCTTGTGTTTTGATGTTTTCTAAAATGGTGAGATACTCTTTTTGCCATATAGTGTCTTCTGAAGCCTGCCTTATGATGTGACCATCTGTACTGTGTGTGTGTGTGTGTGTGTTTGTGTATGTGTGTGTGTGTGTGTGTGTGGTCTTTTTAGAACAGAACCAAAATGAGACGCCGTGTTCTTCTTGTGTTACAGCACACACACACACACACAGGCACACACATAGCATCCCCTCAGAAGGGCCTGCTGGGTCCGTTAGTATAGTCAGAACTGTAGGAGTTCTGCAACTATCTCTGGTCTGAATTGTGACCCTATGGCAAAGCGGGTGCTGTTTCAGTGTTTCACTGTTTCAGTGTCTGAAGCCCATAAGAGCTGAAGGATATTGTGAGCATGTCTGGAAACCAGACTCTGTTATAGTGCTGGTAAGATAGTGTGCCTAGCGCTCACCAAAGGATCACTTCACTTCACTTATCTTGAGTTTAGAGTAAGATCTGTGTGCCCCATCTGTGAGATCAACTCCTCTGCAGACCAAATGACTCTGGTCAGTCTGCCTGACCAGACAGAGTGCTGCTGCGGGACTTCTATATAGACACAGAGCAGAAGAAGTGTTTTAGTTCGCCCCATAGGATTGCACTGTAGAATAATCATCTGACGTTGGTCTTAAACATGGCGCCCATGATTTGAGTTGTCCAAACTCTCTATATACTGTATATGGCTCTGTCTGAGTCTAGTTGGGCAGGCTTTTATTTACTTTGACTCTGAAGAAGATGCATGGGTGTTGAAACGTTAGTCGATTTGCACTAGGCTAATAAAAATCACTTAAAGCATTGTGTGCTCCTGCTCCTTGGTCCTAGATAGACCTTGGGTTTCCCCTTTTAACTACTGCGTCCTGTTCCGTGAGCACCAACCAGGCTGAAGTGCAAGTGATTTTGCTTTTATTTACTGTTGATCTCAGGTGATGGCATTGATGTGATGCCCCTCTGCCCACCTCCAGTCGACTCTGTCTGTGTTGATGCAGTGGAGGTTGACCTTTCCTTGTTGTCGATGTTCTCCAGGATAGGTCAGGTCCATCTAAAATATTCATATTACTTTTCAAATATACACCCAAATGTAGCAAGTAGTGTTCTGTTTCGTGCTTCATGGACAATCGCATACCCTGTCATAGTTAAGTCACTCAATTTTCATCCACCGTATTTTTGCTCACCCAAAGACTAAGACGTCACAGCTTCAAAGCATTCCCCATTCTTTGCAGTGCAATGATCCTCAAAGAAACAGACTTGTGTCTGGAACATGGTGGTGATGATGATCCAAAATCATTGAACTAATGGAATGGACTGGCTGATATCTCAATATCCCCACTAATGTTTCTGTTTGAGAATATGCAGATGAGTGGGACCCATGCTGTGTTATAATTAGAAATAGCCTCGCTGCCGGGGGACACATCAGGGAAGTAAAATGGAGATCAGCTCACTTTGTTCACCAACACCGCTCCAGTACATTCAAATGGATACAAACACTGGTTCTGCTTATTCACCTGAATACAAACGATTTCTGGTGCAACTGTATACTGTATGCATTGGAAAAAGATGGAATTAGTTCCTGATATTTAGTAAGAGATGAAAGCCCCATGCTCAAGCATCATGACAGGACGGCTACAGGTAGCTATAGGTGTAATGTTCAGGTGTTACCACGGAAAATTCATATGTTCATTTCAGGTAACATAGAACCAATGCCCATCTCTGCTGATGCAATGCAAAAAATGTTCAGAGAGGCAAGAATATTTTATGCATGTGTGTGTGTGTGTGTGTGTGTGTGTGTGTGTGTGTGTGTGTGTGTGTGTGACTGCACTTACTTTGTTATGCCAACCTGTTCCCGGGGGGGATGTGTTGTCTGCACCCCAGCACAAATCATAATTAAGGTTTGAGATTTAGCGTGACAGCGCTATCAAAGATTGCTCCGCGCAAAGTTCCCTTCCTGCGAGAGCGCGCTGCTCCTCCTAACGAGGTGCCAATCACAGGAGCAACTAAGCCCCCGGGTTAGTGCATTCGTGCGCATGTGTGTGTGTGTGTGTGTGTGTGTGTGTGTGTGTGTGTTGTCGGTGTGTGCCTGTGTAGACGTGTGTGCATGAGTGGTGTGTGTGTGTGTGTGCATGTGCGAGTAATGTGTGTGTGTGTGTGTGTGTGTGTGTGTGTGTGTGTGTGTGTGTGTGGATTTGGGAATGCTATCGTCCTTTGACAGGCTCAGATCTCTCCTCCCTATGCTATGTGATGTTCTTCCTGCTCTCTGAGTGGACTAATGGTGAGAGCTGACTCCTGCTGAGCAGCCTGCCTCTGTGCCGTGCATTTCAGAAAAACATGGTGTGACTGACATCTGGAAGATTTTTATCCATTCATGTGATGCCTGTGCTTTGCAAAGGTTCCTGGGACACCTCCAAACAGGAAAAACACAAAATCAACATAAAAGCACATTAAATCAACACTCACTATGCATGTAAAAAGGGGGCCCACATTGTTATTCTTCTCTGCCGTTTATGTTATGGGGACCAGGGGCTGACAGGGAGCTCTCATAGAGCATAATGCCATGGGGCCAATATTATAGGTGGCAATATTATGGGGTCAATATTATAGGGGGCCAATATGATAGGGGACATTATTATGGGGCCAATATTATAGGGGGCCAATATTATAGGTGGCAATATTATAGGGGCCAATATTATAGGGGGCAATATTATGGGGCCACCATTTTTGCCAGGCCTATAGCATTATGCTAAATGTATTCTAATCAGTACTCAGAGGTATTAAGAGTATTTTTGCATTGTCATTTTACTGTAATGTAACTGCCTTGGAGATGCTCAAGAACATGCTTGAAAATTCTATGCATTGCACTCTCTAGGTTTCTCTAGGTTTTGTTAACTACTGTACATTGACTAAGGAAGGTTTCACCAGATGCTTTTGGGGTAAAAACTAGTAGGAAAAATGTTGGCATCTTGTGAGGATTTTCAGAGAAAGTTATGCACCCTTGCACCCTTTGAACACTGATCCTGTCTGCTGAGCGTAGTCAGTGATCACAACACATCACACTCTCTCTTCTCTCTCTCTCTCTCTCTCTCTCTCTCTCTCTCTCTCTCTCTCTCTTTCTCTCTGTGTGTAACTGTACCAGTAACCCACTTCTGGCCTGGGTAGAATCCTCCCTCAGAAGGACTGAGCCCCCATCAGGATGTGTGGAACGCGTGAATAAAAAAAAGAAATCACAAACACAAACACACTGTGCTGCGCTGTGCCGCGCCAGATTGTTTTCATGGACTCTAATTACATCTCTGGTGTAATGGGCTAAATATGGAAGTAGACCCCTCCCACTTGTTCTGGGGAGGCTGGTGATTGTGTGTGTGTGTGTGTGTGTGTGTGTGTGTGTGTGTGTGTGTGTGTGTGTGTGTGTGTGTGTGTGTCTCTGTGTGTGTGTGTGTGTGTGTGTAGGGGTTAGATGACTGTGATTCCAGATTTCAGGGAGCCTGTCATTTAGTTGTGCTGTCTCGCTGCTTGGCTGTCTGAAAATCGCATTCAGGATCTCACTCTGTATGGCTTTAAGTTTGTCTTTCACAGAAAATAATCTTTTCCTGTTTCATATAGGAATGGCCTGTTAAGCCACACACCTTTAACTTATCATTAATACTCTAAACATCTTAGTTTCCATTTCAAAGCCAAGAACAAATGTATTTATAAGTAAAACATGGCTATCTGTTTGGTGGTGTCATGTCATCTCCTGACATGTCAAAGCATCTTAGCGACACTTTAGTCACTCAGAGGGGTAGTTAGCAAGAGGCAGGAGACCACAGACGTTTGCTGACACCATCTTGTCAACTCTGCCGGAGATCGTTGAAGAGCTCCTCTGAGTTCTCTTCTTTTCTCCACTTAGAAGCGAGAAATAGAGACACAGGAGAGACACGAGGCAAGCAAAGAAAAGAAGAGAGCAAAACAAAAAAAAAACATCAAATTCAATAATTCCACGGGCCATCTTCACAGTGTGCGTTTGAGGCACCGCTGAATGAAACTATGCAAGCATGACATTTGTTAATGGAAACAGTATGCTTTCTGCCTAGGCCGTTTTGTAAGGAGGGAGAGACGGGGGGGGGGGGGGGAACAAGTAAGGGAGGGATACAAACAGACAGAAGAGAGAGAGAGGGGAAAAAGAGAGGGATAGAGAGGGATATAGAGGGCCAAGGACAGACTTGGTTTTGTCATGCACACAAGTGGGACGATGGCAGGTTATGGAGATAGGCGGGGTCAGGGGGAGGTTGTTTGGTGTGTCGTGCAGTTTCACGGTCGGGCGTACGACCACACCACACACCACGATCAGTCTTTTATATGGCATGCTGGCACGCAAGCGGCCAGGGAGCATGCGTCACTGTGCTCCACCTGAGAATCTGAGCTGAGACCAGCAGGCCGGAGGCGCATGGCTTTATTTTTATTTTTCTTCTCTCTTTCTTTCTCTTTTTCCTTTTCTCTTCTCTCTTTCTTTATCTCCCCCCAGCTCTCTGATACTCCTTTTTACTTTTCTTATCTATGAGTTTGTAAATGGCCATGTTTTGTTCTCGTAACTTTCCTTTCTTTTTGTTTTCTTTCTTTCTTTCTTTCTTTCTTTCTTTCTTTCTCTCTCCTCTCTCTTTATAGTCTTGTTTGAGTGTGTCTGTCTCTTCTCTCTGTCTTGTCTTTCGTAACCACTCCATTACTCTGATTCCTTTATTCTTGTTACATGTGCTTCTCATCTGATCTCCTGGGCTGCATAGAGCTACAGACTCATCTCCCGCAGAGCCCAAAGCTGCCTGATGTCTCTCTCCCTCTCCCCCTCTCTCTCCCCCTCGTCTCCTCATCCTCATCCTTTCTGTCTTTCTTTCTCCATCTCTCTCTCTCTTTCTCTCTCTCTTTCTTCCCTTCTCTTTACTTTTTTTGCTGTGAGAGTCAGAAAATGCAGATACAGAGCTCCCTTAATGTGAAACACAGAGACGGGAGTATAAATATCCAGGCACCACATTTTGTTACGTGGGGCTTCTGCCAGGACTTTCAAGGCCAGAGCGGGGGGAGTGTGTGTGTGTGTGTGTGTGTGGAGTGGTGGGTAATGAGAACCATGCTGCGGGGCTGCCGGGTGGGGGTGAAGGGAGTGGGTTGTTGGTGGTGGTGATTGTGTTGGTGTGTGTGTGTGTGTGTGTGTGTGTGTGTGTGTGTGTGTGTGTGTGTGTATGTGGACAAGAGGAGCTGGCCCTGTGAGTCATTCAAAAGCCACCCAATTCACTAGCAGAGCTAGAGGGAGAGATGTATAAGTGGAAATGTGATCTTGGACTGTGTGTATATGTGTGTGTGTACAGTATGTATGTATGTGTGTGTTTGTGTGTAAATGTGACATAGAGAGAGAGAGACAGAAAATTAAAGAGTGTGTTGTTATGTTTTAACAACTTGTGGACACACTCTGACCCCAAGGTTAATGGGGAGGTCATAAATGGCTAATGTTAGACATGCTCTGCTTACTTCTGGTGTTGCTTGTGTTATTGCAAGTGTTATCATGTGCTAATATTGTATGGTTGGTGTGCAGTGTTTTGCAAGGGTGTGGTGTTTTTGGGTACTTTTAATTTCAGTGAAATATGTTCCTGTCAGCATTTACTTCCACAATACCAGCTAGCACTATGCTGCTGTCAAATATTTTGTCATATTTTGAAATATAGTCTCATTTTTTTTTAAATGAATTAATCACGATTAATCACAATTAAAAAAATATATATTTCCCCCCTAAAGACTAAAGCTTCTTAAAGGGAATATTAAATACAAAATAAATCACCAAATTAATGACACAAGAAAAAAACACCTTTATATTATTGAAATGATAATAAAAGCACAGTAGTTTTGTTTTAAAATATTAATCTTTGTCAAGGTTGTGTTGGGAGAAGGGGGTGTGGAGTAAAAGTGACATAGGGCTCAAAATGAACTTTAACTTGGGGCAGTCTGCCCCCTCTTGCTCATGTTACACTGAGCAATAAATTCTGTAAGATCCAATTCAGTTGTCACGTGGCCTTATATGTATTGATTTAACAACAAAACACAATGCAGAGAGTATATTTAAGGGAGGTCAAAACACTCCCGTTAAACTCTGCCCATCTCAAACAGCCCTATATATATATATACAGTATATAAAATTCAAAGGTGCTTTATTAGCATAACTGTTTTAGTACAGTGTTGCCAAAGCTAGTGTTACAAATAACTCTCTCTTTGTCTCTCTTTCTCATTCTGACTGTCTTCCCTCTGACATAAATGTGAAATTTAAACTCTGTCCATCTCTCTTTCCTTGCCTCCCTTACAGCCAGTGGGGAGGAATTCTCTCTCTCTCTCTCTCTCTCTCTCTCTCTCTCTCTCTCTCTTAGGAGAGTGACTTCAAAAGACCCCTGCCTAACCCCAGGCCACTGGGCTTGAGTTATTTTCTTTTCCTCGCCTTTCTCTTTCTCCCTCCATCTTCCCCACTTCACTGTTCAAACAGATTTTCCTCTCTGAGCACAATGGCTCTAACCACACAGATGACTCGTGGCCGCCCTCAACCACAGAGCACGCGGCTCCTCTCTTACCCCTCCACTTCCAAATCCATCCCCCTTTCCTCGCCTCTACTACCCCTCCACTCCAAATCCATCCCTCTATCCATCCCTCTCTCCTTCTGGACGGAGAGCCAAACATTTTCTTCTCATTTCGTTTCACTTCTCCCTTCCTTTCTTCTCTCCAGAGGGAAATGAATAGCATGTCAGTTTTACATTCGCTGTGTTCGCTGCTTTTTGGTCTGAAGGTCTCTGGCTATGGCCTGGAATGCTGATGGAGACCTCAGCCAGTGGATGGAGACTGGGAGCGAGAATCGTTGTGGTGGTGCTGGTGTGTGTGTGTGTGTGTGTGTGTGTGTGTGTGTGTGTGTGTGTGTGTGTGTGTGTGTGTGTGTGTGTGTGTGTGTTGAGGGGGGTGGTGATAGAGAGAGATGGAGTGAGAGAGACAGAGAGGGAGAGGGAGAGAGGGAGGGGTTGCTAGGCTCATGGCCGGCACCAGGCTTTATTAGTGGTGTCCCAGTAATAAAACCACTGCTGCAAGAAAGAGCTGCAGAATTTCCTGTTCCTCCCTGATCACGGCCAAAAAATGAGGCCATCGCTACCTCTGGAGGGGAAGATGTTGCACAGACAAGAGAGAGAGAGACAGAGAGAGAGAAAACATCAATAAAGCAAACAAACAAGAAAGCAGAGACTCCAAATCCAAATACCAAATCCATACACACACATGCACACACAAAACCTGTTGGAAAGTTAACTTCTTGAATAGATTATTTGTAATCAGTTTTGTAATCTACATCTACATCTTTGTAATCTACATCTACATCTAGATAGAGAGAGAGAGAGAGAGAGACATGTACACACACTCAAAGATCGTGCCAGTGGCTTCACTCACTAAAACACTGAAGTATCATGTGGGTAATCAGGCGGAATGAATCATCTACGGCTCGACTGGCACTGTGGTCTGAAGGTCCTCTGATCACACCAGACAGTGAGAGCTGAGCTAACATGGTCGGTCGCTAGGGGGTATTCTCAAGGGCACGGCTTGTGTGAGACTTGGCCTTTCTGAACTATCACTACAAAACATCTTCACATGGAAGCCACCTTTCAGTACATCTGCTCTCCCATGCCATACATCAGAAGGTGGTACTGTAGCGTAGTGGCTAAAGAGCTCGGCTGGCAGAAAACTTGTAGGTTTGATTCCTGGCTGCCATCATTGTGCCCTTGAATAGGGCACTCAACCCTGAGTTGCTCTGGGGTGACTGGCCCTGGCAAGAACTGAAACATTTAAGTCACTTAACCAAAAAGGTGTATAAGGATGTAAACTGTGGGCTTAGAGAGATGTCCCGTTTAGTTCAGTGTTTGTGTGTTACTTGTACTGTAATAGCCATGTCCTGACCAGACGCGATGCGAGCGAACATTAACGATAAAATCCGTTTCATTCCATTGTTTTCATTGTTTTCAATTGGAGTGTCCGATGCAACGCGACGTTTTGAGAGAACTTTTGTCGGACGCCCCGTGACTATTTTCTTTCT
>NC_055966.1:14466900-14586900 GCF_018492685.1 Alosa sapidissima
TTGGTGCTCCTCTCGACTGAGACGGAATGCCTGTAGGTTTCCTGAGCTGTCACTCACGGAACTGCTTAATAATCCACTGGCGACTGTGTGTGTGTGTGTTTGTCTGTAGATCTATATGCATTTGTATTTACAACCTCTCTCACTCTCTCTTTCTCTCTGTCTTCTTCTTTTTCTCTTTGTGTGCATATGAGTTTTCTTCTTGTGTGAGTCATTGTTTGTGTGTGTGTGGCTGCACTTTCTGTGTTCATGCCATGGCTGGTGTGTGTGTGTGTGTGTGTGTCTGTGTGTGTGATGGTTTGTACATACAGATCATGTGTGTTTGTGTGTGCTAACCCACCCCTCCATAGTACCTCTAATAAAGTCTCTGTCCCAGCAGATTACAGGAAAAGGTGTTGCTTTTCATCATGGTCATTTCTTCTCCATTGACTAGACAGATAAACAGACAGACAGATAGAACCAGGAAGAAATACAGACAGGTAAAGCCAGACAGGAAGAGAGACAGGCAGACAGGTAGAACCAGGCAGACAGACAGACAAGGAAACAGACAGACAGATGGAACCCCTTGAGCACCTCCCTACCCATCACAGCTCCCCTGCCTCTGCAATTACAGGAGCTCAAGGGCCTCCTTAATGCTCCCTACTAGAGTGGAACAGCAGGGGTGTGTGTGTATGTGTGTGTGTGTGTGTGTGAACAGCTGTCAGCATCAGGTTACAGGACATGATTAAAGCACAGTGGAGTCTGTGGCATCCCCACTCCCACCCATAACTCTCCACTGGAACTGGGCGGGACGAGTGTGTGTGCGCGTACGTGTGTGTGCGTGTCCGTGTTGAGAGCAGGTCTCAGCCTGATGTGTGAACGTTGGTGGAGCCGGTACAGGAGAGCCAAATGGCGGCCTTGTCTCTCTCTTCCTCTCTTTTCCCTTACATGATACGATGGGCTTCAAATCAGTTTTCTGCACTGCATTGGGAATGTGTGTGTGTGTGAGTGATTCAAAGAGAGTTGAAGTGGTGGACCGCTGTGTGTGTGTGTGTGTGTGATTCAGAGAGAGTTGAAGTGGTGGACCGCTGTGTGTGTGTGTGTGTTTGTGTGTGTGAGTGATTCAGAGAGAGAGAGAGTTGAAGTGGTCGGCACAGTGGTCCATCCCACACTGCCCTGAGAGCGGCCGTCCCCCAGTAGCCTCTGCTGTCCAGTGGCAGTGCTGCCCGCTGGCTGCACACACAGACTGGGCCTCTCAGACACGCTCTAATGAAAGGTGAATGGCCTCAGCCGGCGCTGAGCACACTGGCTCTTCACAGTCTCCAGTGTATTTACCCATGCAATTAATAATATGGCCTGGAATGGACTGGTGTGTGCAGGTGTGTGTGTGTGTGTGTGTGAGAGAGAGAGAGTCTGTGTGTGTACATGTCTCTGTGTATGATAAATAAACAGACTCTTAATTATACATGGCTGATAAGTTGATCTTTGGATTAGAGTGATGAATCAAAAGTCAGACTTGTGCCTCCGTGTTTGGGGAACTTGGACACGTGTTGATGCGAGCTTCGGGCTGGAAACAGATGTCCATGCCAGACACAAACATGACATAAAGCATGAAAAACAGATTCTCTCTGAAGCTATAATTCTGTGGTGTGAAGGAGAGGCTCCTCTCTCTCTCTCTGAGTGTGTGTGTGTGTGTGTGTGTATGTGTGTGTGTGTGTGTGTGTGATATCCTCTGTTATTGGATCACTTTGAAGGCCTTTAGCTTAAGTCCAAATAAATACTCCTGTACAAGGAACATAAACACAATCCTGAATAAACTGTGCAAAAGCCAAATACAAACACACACACACGTTTAATAAAGTAAAGTAGGTTTGGGATGTTTTCGCATGCCAACAATTTTATTTCATGTATAAGCATCTGCTGCACATTTCCTGAAGTCTCTCCAAATGAAAAATGACATGAAAAAACAAGACAGAGAAGGACCACAGAAAACTAGACATCACAGCCTCTGAGGGCCATATTGAGTCTGCGTGCTTAAATGGCAAATACAGTATCTTTGAGCCGCCACTCGTCTGTGTAGCCAATTTCACCGTCAGGGAAACCATTGAGTAAAGGGAACCAGGAAGGCCCAAACAGCGTGCAACTACAGACCAGAGGACAGGAATACATTACAGAGACACACAGACATGTGAAAGGCAAGGGCAAAAAGACATGGAGTTTGAGAAGGAGAAAATGATAAAATATTCAGAAGGAAGGACAGTTTATTTTTCGGATTCCTCTTTCGTATGCATGCAATGAGTGACAGGTGCTCCGAAACGCACCTGACTTGAGTAACCAAGAAGGCGTCCCCTCCCCTCAACACTACTCCTTCGCGTGTCGTAAGTGGGACAGTGTGCAAATGAAGTGTCCTTGGTGAGCGCTCTCTCTCTCTCTCACCCTCTCACTCTCTCTCTCTTCCATGAGAAGTGTCTGCCTGGTAACTAATGCCATCACCACTGCCGTCACTCTCCCAACAAATACCTGACAGACAAATAAATTAACATTTGAAGAATAACGAAAGCGATTTCATTCTTAATTGTACTACCACATTGAAAAGGGCATCATTTGGGATATTTATCTTGAACAAAGGTTAATTATGTGTATCTGACCATTATGAATGAATTAGTTGAGCATTTACATTTGCAAACATGTAATGTCTCTGAGCTTTGCTAAAGGAAAACATTCTGCAGGACTAACAGACACGTAGAGCCTGTATTGTGCTGACACACAAGTCACAAGTCAACAACTACGAACTAACAAGGTCTAACTGCTCTTTTGAGAACAATGTGATTGAAAATACACAATCAAATAACCACCTTTCTATGACATTTATGTTCATGTATTATTATTATTCCCACAAATCATTATTATTCTATATTATGCAATATTTTGGTGCAAATGGACATGTTAGGTCTAGACGTTGTGGCCAATTCGTTGACAAGCTCTCTGTGGGAATGTGATCCTATGAGGTGACCACTGTAAGGTCTAAACTCAAAAATACATGGTTTGGGATATTTTCACAACCTAATGACCCTTACATGTTACCCTCTGGAACCACCCCCCCCAATCCTGTCATCTCCTCCTAAAGACGACACATCTGTCTGCAGTACCAGACCCACCCTTGACCCTTCGGCCCATCCTCCTGGCAGCGCTTTCTCACAGCCCTGCCTCTCTCACGCAGCCCTCCTCTTCCCAGCCGGACAGGGTCCAGCTCCAGTGTTTTTTATTGGGCCTGTCTGTGCCATGCGCTCCTGCTCTGGTAATGCACTTAGTCTCCTTCCATACCCACACTGATGATGCTGACACGAACACTGCTACCACTGCTACTGTGTGGAGAGGAACAGCCACTAGGACAAGACCTGAGGTGCGTTCAAATTTAGCAAACAGTGGCGAACGTTTGTGGTGAACATGTTTTCTTTGAACAGTTAAATTTGAACAATTTGATGTTAACATTCCATTGTAAAGGTAATTACATTGTTGCCTTCGTCAAACTCACGTCCAGTTCTGCTGTATGTTCGTGGAGAACTACTCCTCAGACTGCGAGGACTTGCAATTGTTCGCAAACGTTCGCTAAAAACTCAAGGCTAACGGAAAACTGTTTACACGTTCCCGAACCGCCTATCGTAACACCCCCAATTATCACCACTTTTGTTCGGAAATTCTAAAACAACGATGTTTTTTAACACTTTAAAATAACCTAAATGAACCTAATATTTTTCAGTAGCCATAGGTGTGTAGATTTGAACAAAATCTGGTTTGGTTCTTAATAGGAGCATTTACTGCCTAAAATATATGATTTTGTTTACCATGCTCGGAGTTATACCATGCTGGCCTGATGGGTCGCCTATTTTACGCTGTTTCAAGGCACATGAACGGTTAGACCGAGAATTCTCGTCATGAAATTAAAATTCCACTGGAGCTCCAAGCGGAAGTGTACACGCAGCCTTACAACACTGTTTACAGCTTTTCGAGTCACGGTAAAATGTAATTTTAGGTACACAGCTAATTTAGATACACCTATGGTGTGGGTGCTTGCGTTTCTTTAGGAATCCGCCGTCTTGGTTTGTATAGAAATGGATATTAAGTGACACATACACGAAAGACGGCGGACATACGGGACCGACGGTAATAGTTATAGATATGTTTGTGAACTTGAACGCACCTCTAGCTCCATCATTCCACTTAGGCAGTGGTTTTAATCTCAAAAACACTTCTATCCTCATTTTTCTGGAGAAAAAACTCTGCTTCCACACATGCTCCTCATTTTTGTGTTTTCTCTTCTTATTCCATTCTTTCGTAGTGATGTTTTGTTCACTCTAGTTCCCCAACTCTAGTTCCATCCCCTCCCTCTGGTTCTCTCTCGGCCTGACCGTGGCTGTGTGGGGGTGCGGGGGTGTTGAGGGGAGGATGTTGTTTTAGCACTCAGTGCTGCTGACCGATGATAACCGACTTCCACCACTGTAATTAGACGATGAAATGTGTGCAGCAGAACCTTTTTTTTCTCCCTCTTTTTTTCCCCCTGCAACTTTCTGCTGCTCGCTGAGGGAAGGAAACAGACCTGTTTTTGTTTCTTCTACGAACGCCCCGGTGTCTGAATCAAAGGAAATGGCTGGGTTTCTTCAGCAATATCCGATCTCCCTGTTGAGAAACTGCATCTTCTTTTCTGCAGCCTGCAGCCCCCCCCCCACCACCACACACACACACACACATTGTCCCCCCACACTCTCCAGTGGTGTTTATGTCAGCGCCTCTCTTTAGTGAGGGCCTATTCCAGAGCGCCGCGGCGGGGCAGGCGGGGGCTGGATGACGGGCGCAGCGGAGGTCATTATCTCTTTGTGCTGCACGCTGCACGCCGAGAGCCCGTGGCGTCTGCGCTGCCGGCCGATGCCCATTAGCGAGCCACCCCGCCATCGCCACCGGCGACCCGAGAACATAAACACGAGGGTGTCTGCTTAGATGTGATCTGTGAGTGATCACTCCAGAGACCTCCTGGGTCGTCCGAGCCTCAGATGGGATTCATGGACATATACGCTCACGCTAATGAAGCTGAAGTGTAATACTGATTCCAGAGTTATGCAGAAAACCATACTTACACATATGGACTCTGATTCCAAAGCTGCGTACAAAACCAGACTTACACAGAGTGGTGTGCATAGAAGCAATCCTGCATCTGTGTGCTCATTGGCTGTGTAGAATTCTGGGGTATTCTTACTGTATTCTGATGTGTTCATATGTTACATCTGTGTGTAGTATACAACGGGGAGAGGTTCATATTATTGTACATAACTGTGCCTTAGGCCTGTGATCAGTGATAACATGGGCCGAGGGAGACAGCATGTCTGCCTATTCGGGCTAGTATCTCCATCTGGCCAGGGCCGGGTTTTGTACACTGGTTGTCACCTGCCACGTTGGCATGATTGACGTTTGTATGTTTTAGTATAACAGGCTTTGTCTTAGGTTTTGACTTGGAGACGGATCGAGGAAGCGACCCGAGGAGCATCTTCTGTCGGAAGGCTCAGCAGCCGCTTCTAATAACAACCACAACTGTTAGACTCTGCACAGTTTTACTGTTTGAGACTTAGCCTGTGTGCTGTTATTCATTGTTGTACCATCTACAATAAATCATCATCTAATCGCCGATCCTGACCCCGCCGTCAAGCTTTATTGACCATCTTCAATACAGACATTAGAACTAAAACACAACGCAACAACCAGAGAATCCAACAGCTGCATGCTAACAAGCATATCAACAGGTACATTTCTTTAAGCAGCCTGCAAATTATATTTGTGAGGGGTTGGTTGGGTGTCATGGTTTTAATAACTGGGTGGCTCGGTCCAGGGAATGGGAGTGCCTTGGATTGGTCACTCAACCACCTCATCTTCACAACTGCCTTAAATCCAAAGACAAATACAATAGAAGTTTAGTCATTTGTATTTTTTATAAATAAATAATAAATAATGTAAAAGTTGAATTCTAAAAGGATAACATCCACGGAATAGACACAATCTGATGTCCAGTAGTAAGGCAATGGCCAGTAGGCCTAGTAAGGCACAGAGACGACTGCGGCTGCTGCAGGAGGTGTGTGGCTGGCGCCAGGCTAACGCTAGCGCCAAGCGTGCACTCCAGCACCCAACAGACCGCCGAATGCAGCGCGGCCAGGCCACAGGAGGAAATAACACACAGTGTGTTTTTATCATCAGAGCTGCAGTCCCCACCAATCAGTCACGCACGCTTCAACATTCCCCTTCAGTGAACGCAAACACCAATATATCACTTTTCTAATGGGGAAAATGCTCTTCATTAGCCTATGGGTGTGCCTATCGGTGTACCTATGTTTAATGATTCAAAAAGATCTCTACATTCCATACACTGAAACAAAATGTGTGTGTGTGTGTGTCACATGACAAATACTACTGGTTAGTTACTGCAGTGATATAAGTGGGTTTCAGTGGGCATGTGATACATACAGGTGTAATCATAGTGGGCCTGTTTACATTTGGTTTTAGATTGAGTTATCGATCGCAAGTGGTCAACCAAGACACATCACCATTTACACATGTATCCAAGGTGTACAGCCAGAGGCGTTACGGAGTCCATTACTGCCAACATCACATTCATTAGAATTCCCATTGTCCAGGAATGCATGTATTCTACATGCAGTATACACTACAAAAGATATGTGGTCAATGCATCTCAGACCACCTCGGCAAGTGGTTTGATTTATCAGACCATAATGCATCTTGGGGACTGTTTACCTTTGTATTTACTACTTTAGAACTGACCACCTGTGATTGGATCACCCAAAACACATTTTAAAAAAATGTGAACAGGGTCAGTGAAACATTCTACTGTTCCACTGAAACATTCCACTGGTCCACTGAAACATTCCGTTATTCCATTGAAACTCAGCTCCACTTATCTATTAGCTCCACTGGACTCAGACCAGCACCCAAGGACATGGGAAGCAGGCTGGACCCCATGAGTGAAAGCACATCTCTTCTCACCAGTGTGAAGGAGCAACCTTGCCTCACTTCATCCACAGTTTTGTACCCACTGGTCAGACCCCCCTCCTCCTTTCTCTCTCTAAAGTAGCGTTCGGATGCCTCTGAGAGGCCAGGCCACTGGAGGTGCTGAGGAGAGGGCAGCTCTGAGCTCCGCGCAGGTGCAGCGTGTCATCTTGGCCACTTAGACGTCATCTATGAGTGACCCCTCCAGAGACCTTGTGGGTCGTATGAGCCTCGAATGGGATTCATAAATGATAAACAATAAATAGTGTTGAAATGAGAGTCTAAAAGGATTACATCCACAAAGTTGCCTGACCCAATCTGATGTCCAGCGAGAAGCATGTCATTCACATACCTGCAGTTTTCCAAAACCTCAGAGATGAGTACCTCACACAGCCAATAACTGCCACATACATACACACACACACCTCTAAGCGCTTAGAAAGGATAGCCTTGCTCAAAGGAAGGGCTCGAGACTTCTTGTGTAAACAGACCACCCACTCTGGTGGGGTTAAAAGCCAAACTGCCACAGTCACACAGCAGCCCCACTCCTGCCATTTTGGGCACGACATAACAAGCACGCTGTTTGGAACACAAAGAAAAGCGCTCTTTGTGCTGGCCTTGTTTTTTTCACCCTGCATCTTGTTTTCTCCCGAGGTTTCATGTGTGTGTGTGTGTGTGAGTCTATGTGTGTGTGTGTGTGTGTGTGCAATAAGCAGACAGCAGTGTGTGCTTGTGAAAGTCATTAGCCATGCTCTCACACAAAGGTTCCTCTTTACACACACACACATACACACACGGTGGATCCGTAATGAGGAGCGGCTGAGGTGGGTGTCCGGCGGCCTGTCAGTGCTGATGACAGAGCGGGCGTCCGGTGGAGCGCTGCTGCTGTTGCTCGGGTGGAGACTTGGCAGCTAAAATAATGAGCCCATTCAGATGTGGAGCAGCCTCATCATAGCTAGCACGGCTCAGAGAGCAAACCCCAGGGAACCTGTGGGGCTTTCTGTCAGGTCCTCTTGCCATCTCTCCCTTTCTTGCACTCTGTTTATCTCTCGTTCTGTACCCCGCTCTGTTTATCTCTCGTTCTGTACCCCGCTATGTTTATCTCTCGTTCTGTACCCCTCTCTGTTTATCTCTCGTTCTCTACCCCGCTGTTTCACTCCTTCCTTCTTGGGATTTCTCAGCCGAAGTTTACTGTGTCTACTTTTTGTGCTTGATTCTGCCATCTCAAATAGACCGCTCCACCCCTCCCAGTGCACACACTCACACACACAGACACAGACAGACACATTCACATACACACACACTCTCGTCTCTTGGTCATTGTGTCTTTCTCTCAAAATCCTTCATTCTCTGTGTCACATCCCGTTGTGACGGCGTTTGATGCGGCTCTCCCAGGGACAGTAGAAGGCCAGAGTGTGCCTGTGTGAGGGCCAGTCTTGGGTTGCCAACGTGGCATCATGGCTTTGCGTAAACATACACGCCACTTCAAAAACAGCCAAGTGGCGTGTTATCTGCACGCATTTGGAGCTATCTACGTCTATGTCAACGTTGCGTAAACATACACGCTACTTATCGTCTTCCTTCCGCGTGTACTGTATGTCAACGCCAAGTATATGGCGCCCCCTAGGGTTAGGATTATGGTTAGGTTATGGTGTTGATAAACCTGCTATTATGCGTTAGATAACACGCTAGTGGCCATTGGCGTGTCATACATACACAGTTCATGATATCAGTCTGGGGTTGCCCATTACGGAGCGTGCCTGTGTGAGGGCCAGGCTTGGGTTTCCCATCGTGGAGCGTGCCTGTTTGAGGGCCAGGCTTGGGTTCCCTGGAGAGGATGGGGGGGGGGGGGAATGGAGGAGCATGAGTGGAATTGATAAACAGGCCACAGGGGCTCACTGGCCACTGCTGACCTGAGTCCAGTTCTGCCCTGGGCCTCCATTATTCCACCTGTACATGTACAGTATGTGTGTGTGTGTGTGTCTCTGTGTGTGTGTGTGTGTGTGAGTGTGTGTGTAGTGGGAGTCTTACCATCTGCTCTACATTTACCTCTTATCAGACAGATGAAGAAAATAAAGAAATCACAGGCATTGCTTCACCTCCAAATCCCTCCATTGATCTCTGCTGTATGTACAGTATGTTAAGTGTATGTCATGTCTGAAGATGTATTTTGGTCTTCTGAGAGAGGGAACCGAGCGGCGGCAGCTGTTTATTGAAGTGAGTGTCCAACACACGCACACACACACACACACACACACACACCACTACCAGCAGCAGTGCCTGAGTTCTCACAGCTCCAGTTGTTCCTGTTTGACATGGAGGGAAAACGACATGAAAGCGTTGGGGTCAGGCAGTGACGCACATCACAGCATGGCTGTCAACGCCGCCCGTCACAGAGACCTTGACCCAGGACTCAAGCATATGGCTCATGTCAGTTATTAGCCTACAGCCGCACTCAGAGCTCTTACTGCCCAGGCACAGGGTATGCTATGGAATACACTGGAACTTTCTAGACTACATTTCAGCACAATCAAGTAGTCTATTGTACCACATTAGTGTATATAGAAATAAGCCTATTGTAACTGCATTTGTGTATACAGAAAGATAAAGCTAATATATATCACGATTATCACAATTGTGATAATCACGATTAATCGCTGAATTCCTATAGTTAATCACGATTAATCACATATTTTATCGCATGATTAAAATTCTATTATTTGGCATTTCTGAACTTTCCCGGAGTCCATGTTAACAATATAAAGCAATTATTGTATATCTTGATTAGGATTCAAATGAAAGCAAAGCAAGTTACTTCATTAACTTAACTCTAAGACGTAGGTCTATTTGATTATTTCAAATCAAATTTCAAAAGATGTGCAGCAGACCTGAGACAACAAAATATATTCTTCAGAAATATAGCTAATAAAGGGCATAACAAACATAAAATACTATATTCATTATCTTTGAGTTCAGTTGAAAATAAGGAACTTTTCGACATGAGTGCACTGCCATTTTATAGGCCTACAGCCTATGGTGCACTTTCACTTGCCACACACATCAGCGCCAAAGTTTTTAACACGCAAACACTGGATGAACAATGGATTTTATGGAGCGGCGTCGACCAAATATAACTGAATCGTGATTTACACGGCGGCAAAGTGCGATGCTGGTGTGCAGAGTTGTATTGAAAAGAATGGAATCTAATGTACAGTAAATGAATGTCGAAAGCAGAGTGCATCGCACTCATGTCGGCATCGGTGTCCACAGCAATTTAAAACACCATTCAGCTGACCGGGAGTTCAGAACTGCGTTGGTGTTTATTGTACGAATCTACTCTTTGGCCGGCTCGTAAGCCCAAACAAGTGTATGCAGCATGCCTTTACGTAGCCTACTAAATGCGCATCATCAGATAGGCTACATTTAATCTGCATCACGCCCCATTGATTCTAATGGGAAAGACAGATAGCCTAATCACACCTTGACGTTACATCTAGTTATTAATTTACAGGCCATTCAATAATTTTACTAACACGGCAGTTATAAAGAATTATGTGTATGTAACTTACTCATGTCGAAACGATGTAGGCTACATTACAACCCATTCAGCACGTACTAGCCACACTTAACCATATCCCATGTAAAATGGTTAGCTTGCTAGCTAGCTAACTGTGGAACTTAACCCTCTAGGCGCCACTGTCGAGTTTACTCGACAAGATGCGGTACTGAATAAAATGGCCGATTTAGTCAAATAGGGTGTCATATTTCGTTCGACATCCACTCCACTAGATGGCAGACATGTCATACGTCATCCCCGAGTCCGAAAAAGGTCATGGTTTAAACAAAACTTTTGAGCTACAGCGCATTGAATCAGTGCGTGCAATACCGGAGCTAGTGTGGGTGTGAGCCACTTTGTCAGAGCGATATTGTCAACGTCAGCGAGTATTTGCATTAGATTATCGTCTAATGGCATCAAAAAAGTTTACCTGAAATGAAGTGTTGGGTCTTCTATTCGCGGACCCTGATTCTGAAGGGGAATATCTGCCTTCAGGAAATGACGGTGATTCGTTTAGTGAGGCTTCAGATGCGTCCCTGCCTTGCAATGATGCAGCTGGACAAAGTGAGAGTTTACTCCATAGTTTAGCTTACACCAAGCACAAACGTTGAAATGTTTGCCCAATGTCACTGGTGGGAATAATGTTTCACGGGTTCGGAGTGTTCATCGGGAAGTTAGCAGGGTGTGGCGAACGAGGCTGGAGGTAGCCTAATGTCCATAGCGCTAGCTTCTGTCTTGTGCCTCTCCACAATCGCGGCGACAGTAACGTGGTGGAGCCTTTGTCTAATGCCACTGGGTATGTTAGACGAGGTCGAAGTGCTCATAGGACAGTTCGGGGGGAACGTAGTGGCAGTGTGGGGAGTCGCAATGAGAATGACAGTAGGCCTAGTCCGAGCTGCGCAAATTCTCTCCACTCGGCGCGCGCGAGGCAGATCTGGCCATGCTGCTCGCATGGTGGAGGTGGTGACACGCTCTCTTCCTCTCCCTCTCCCACACACACACACACACATTAGGTCATGCATAGTCTATCACAAGATGATGGGAATGCCGGCCCTGTATGGATAGGGATAGGGAGTCATTATCTCTACAGCAAAAGGCCTGCTACATAAAAAAAAAAAATGTCAGCCATTTATTAGTAATGATTTACACTGTTGATTTGCTATCTATTTCCCTGATCATTTAGGACATACACTATGTGTTCCTTTTTGTGTGTTCATGTCCTTGTGATGTGTGTGTCTTTGTCAGCTAAGAAAAAAAACATCAACAAAAACAACAAAAAGAAAACAAATACTAACATTGTCTTGTCTTGTCTCGTCATCTCACTCCTGATCTGTGCCTTGCCGTGGCAAATGAGCTTTTGAACTAAACAGGTCTTGTCTACTTGTGTTTGTGTGTCATCTGAATAATATATATGTGCCCCATACATGGAATCAGAGTGCCTACTGTATGTAGTAAATGGAAAATCTCTACAGCAAAAGGCCAGTCTACCGCTACATGCATTTGGTTTGCTTCTGCCATTTATTAGTAATGATTTACACAGTTTGTTCACTACTTACTATTTACCTGAGCATTCAGTATTGTGCAATATAGCATACAGAAGGTGAGGGACATTTTGGGGGGAAAGAAGTGGTGCATTTTAACATTCAAACATGCGACTTTTCATGAAAATTCTATAATCCAAGATGGCCGCCACCATATGACGTCATAATATGCAAATTAGATATAAACATTTAATCTCTACATAAACTTTGGGTCATCCTTAATATTTCTCTAATTTACAGAAAGTCTCTATCTCTTATCACTTTTAAGATATAGCCTTTTGAAATGAAGATGTCAAAATTGATTGTTTCGGAAAAAAACAGTATAAAAAGTATAACAGGCATTGCCAATTATATCACCTAGTTGTAGGAAAAAGGCTACGTTCATATTACAAGTGATTAGGCTTGGGTATTGAATATCGAGTATTGGTTGGAACCGGGACTATCTTTCAAAAGTTTACATTTCGATTCCTAGTTTCGATTCCCAGTCCGCCGACCGGAAGAAGAAACGGCTGAACACCAATGAAGAAGCGCATAGTTCATAGAATTAAAATTCATGGAGAAGGTCAGAATATTTCAAGCAGGGTTCCCGCGGATCCTTAAAAAGTCTTAAATACAAAAGAGAGATATTAAATGTGCGTATGGGACCGCCAGCGAGTGCAAGAGAGCGAGTGATGTCTCCATCCAGTTTTGTGTATTTAAAACGCAATTGTATAAGTAACTAGGCTATTTGGCTACGGGAGGAAGTGTAGTGGTTGCAGAGTGAAGATGTTTTTCATGAGGAATGAGGAAGCCTACGGTAGAATGAGCGGGAGAAAGAGTTGGTAAGCAGTTAACGATAGGTTGGCCATACGTTCGAATATGGATTTTAAAATAAAAAAAGCCCTGTCCGGCGCAGCCTCAAGCCGGACGCTCATTTGTTCTCCTTTTGGAGTTACGCTTGGCATCTAAAATCTTTGCTCGGACACAGCATCGTTTCACAAACTATGGACGCGAAGACTGTTGGTCAAATTATGTGCAGTGCTTCACAATCAGGAGGAAATACTGTATATGTTAAGGAGGACAATCAGGAGGAAATACTGTATATGTTAAGTTGATCTGTTTGCATCTTTCCAGCGTGTCTTGCTGGCCTAGCCTAGGGAAGAAAATATCTGTCTAAGTTATAATAGCCAACCTGTAATATCTGCCAGCAGCTTGCTTGCCAGCGTTTCCCAGTAGGCTAGGCCTAAAGTTGTGAAATATATATATATATATATATATATATATATATATATATATATATATATATATATATATATAGATATATAAAGTTGTGAAATATTTTTTGAATGTCGGCGACTGCTACATAAAAAAAAACGTGCGTTCATAATACGTGCGTGCTTGAGATGAAACCAGCAGTTTTCAGCAGGATCATGCGAGGAGGACCTGTCTCTTAATTAATTTAAAACAAGTCAATGGTTTTACAATGTTTCAGTCAAGCTTTGGTTGGTTTAGATACAACTGGTATGCAAAATGTAAAGTAGTGGATTAACTTTAATTTGCTGTGCTGCATATTGGACAATAGATGCACATAGTAAACTAGATGTACCGCAGAGCGGTACAAAATATGACCGCCGCCCAGTCCAGCACATTTTTTCCACAAAAATAAATCACGCTGAAAGGCCTATATGATTCTGTCTCACTAAATTGCATTATCCACACTCAATTCTCACTGGTATCTGCTAGACAACAAGTACCAAAACATGATTAGTTCATAGATTTCACATGTAAAATTCATTTTATACAACCCCACCCCCATCTTGCCTGTTCATAATTCTGAGAAATTCTTGAATTGTGTGCGTGTACACGTTTATGTTTATGTGTGTGTGTGTGTGTGTGTGTGTGTGTGTGTGTGTGTGTGTGTGTGTGTGTGTGTGCGTGCTTGTGTGTTTGCCTGCGTATGTGTGCATGTGCATGCATGCGTACATATGTCTACTGTGTGAGTATGTGTCATACGTATGATTACTGTGAATGTATGTGTGTGCGTGTGTATCTGTTTATGCACATGTGTGCACATGGAATGGGTTAACATGACCCCTGGAGGCAAACATACGGAAAAAATTGGTCATCCTAGGCCCTACGGTTCTCAAGATATTCACAGAAAACTGTGTCTGCCCTACCCTCCTTTCGGGGGGTCCAGTACAGCGGGGGGGCTACAGATCAAAACAAAAAACGATGGTTCCATGTTATCCATGTGGGGTTACATGCCCACCAAGTTTCGTGTACCCCGGTCTTTCAGTGTCCCGGGAATCCTTGTTGGTGTACGGTCACTAAATGTACATAAATTATTTTATTGTAAGGCCCCCCATGAACGAAAGTTCACAAAACTGGCATGGATTCGGAGGGTGTCATAATGATCCTACACTTTCAATTTCGTGCAGTTTTGACCATGTCAGCCAGAGATATTGTGATGAAAACACCTACTTTTTTGCTTTTTAATTTTTAACTAGGTGGCGCTATACATGAAATAAGTGGTAATGGGATGGGTTGACATGCCCCCTTAAGACCAACATACAAAAAAAAGGTGGACCTCCTAGGCCCTACAGTTCTCGAGATATTCACAGAAAACTGTCTCCGGCCACCTACAGGCCAGTTGGTGTATAGTAACATAAATTAATTTATTGTGTGGCCCCCCATGAACGGAATTCCACGAAACTTGGCGTGCATTCAGAGGGCAAACGATGGTTCCATGCTATCCATATGGGGTTACATGCCCACCAAGTTTCGTCTACCCCGGTCTTTCAGTGTCCCGGGAATCCTTGACGGAAATTTGGACATGCGAAAAAAAAAAACTAAACCTATATGACCGCCGCTTCGCTGCGCGGCGGTCATAATTATATAAAGTAGGCTTATTAAAATATGTAAATAGCTTAGTCTAACTTTGAAAAAAATATTGAAGGGAATCCAGTCCAGTGCACATGTCTTTGGCAAGTAGCCCTAGGCTACTACAGAAACAGGTGAAGTCAGCCTTAGCAGTAAGCAAAACCAAATATGTACAGCCAGCATCAAAAGCAAGCAGCCCAGACCCTAAAATTGGGCATTTATAGCTGTGAAGGTAATTCACACACAATTATTTTTCTTTCGCCAAAATATATTTGGTAACTTCTGTAGACATCCAAAATGGGGTAGGGGTTAAAATTAGTAGGAATTTATTTTTTTAAATATCCTAAACTTTTTTTGACCCTGCCTCTTAAAGAAATCGGAATCGAGAATCGTTAGGAACCGGAATCGAAATAAGAAATCGGAATTGGAATCGGAATCGTTCAAATTCAAACGATACCCAACCCTACAAGTGAAAGAATGAATGTGTGACTTATGTTTAGTTGATGTTATGACATGTAAAGTTAAGCTTGCCGAACTTAGTTAAAGTCAGCCACGGACAGTTTGACTGTGCCTACATTCGTGACACTCCTGTTAGTAGACTAAACTGGAAAGAGCAAAAAATAGGAACATAATGGTCACATTAATCCCATAAACACACAGATAACTCTTACACCAACCTTATTTTGTGCCTTTTATTCACGTTTGTTTCAAGATTTAGTAAGTATAACCCCTTTTCGCTCCCCACTTCTATGCAGCATAGGTTTCCATGATCCAAACAGCTCCCTAAAAGGGGGCGTGTAGGCTACATGCTGCACGGTCTAGGTAGATCCAGTGTGGTGTTGTAGTTGTTCTAACGTTACTAGTTGTTGCAACAGCTTGTGAAAAAACGACAAAGTTTGTTACACCAAAAAGAACGTTAATCTCGCGCTAAAAAAATTGACGCCGGTAAAATAGGTTTACGTTAATGCCGTTAATAACGCGTTTAACTGACAGCACTACTTTAAACTTAATTTCAGCACATTCATTCAACCTACTGCATATATGTCAGAGGCTACCACAGCCTTATATCTCTGCATGTGTAAGAGATAATGTTTACAGAAACAGCTTCTCTACGTTTGTGAGATGACCGGTCCAGGGCCCTCCCGGCACTCCCCTCCCTATTAGTGTAGCTGCCGCTGCAGATGAGCAGAGGGTCCATGGACGCAACCTTTATGTGTCGCTCTCAAAAACATAACGAACAGGCAGCGGTGGATCCGGTGGGAGAACTTGCCCTAGTTTTTCTGTTCACTGTTTTGAGCTAATTAAAAATAATTTCTTCAGCAGATTCACCGTTCATTTGAGTTTGGTAGCTATAAGAGTACTTATGGCAGCGCTGGGGAACGCAGGCCAGCTGATGAGAGAGAATGTGGAACGAGAGAGTCAAAGCTAAAGAAGCTCTTATGTTCCGTGGGATGGAAAGGTTGGTGTTTATGTCGGCGTCTGGGTGTGTGTGGATGTGTAAAGCAGTCGACTTTTACCAAAGCAGTGAGGTGTGCGCACACCACACACACACACAAACATGTGAGTTCTCCAGGTGACAGGATTGTTGTATATAACACTATGTACTATATGTAATCTGAAACAGAGAGAGTGAAAGAAGAAAGAGAGAGAGAGAGAGAGAAAGGAAGAGGGGGTGGGAGCTATGTTCCCAGGCTGACTTGGCCTATGAGGACTCATGGCTGTGTCCCCTCCCTATACTGATGTTGTTTAAATACAATGTCTAAAGGACTTTCTCACATTACCTTTGTGATTGCTGAGCTCTTTCCATACATCTTTTCCTTTGACCTGTGATAAAGAGGGCACATTATGTCCATTCACCAGGTCTCTGGTGTCCTCTGCACTGTCTTTCATCATGTGAGGTACCAAGTAACAAAGACAACTAGGGTAAAATCAGGGCAAGGAGAGAGAGCGAGAGAGAGTGTGTGTGTGTGTGTGTGTGTGTGTATGAGACAGCAGACTTCAAATTAAACATTAATGCACTATAAAGTTAGGCCTCATTGAGACCAATTTATTTTTCCACACGGCACTCTGTGAAATCTCTCCTTGGACCCAATGAGGCAGAGAACATTCATTTTCACCTTGAAGATGTGAAGCGATTGCTGTGCTGTCTTTGAAGTTTTCATCAGGCAAAATACAAAAGGTGTTTTGTGAATTGTACACAGAATAAATTATTACAGGCCTTTATGTGCTTGAAGTCCCAGTGCACCTGGGCGCCTTAAGTCTCAGTCGTTTCCTTTAGCCCTGGCAAATGCAAACCGCTGGTAAACATTTTCATTGGGGTAATATATATATAATATTATATATAATATATATATAAGAAGTTACAGTCGTATAACTGGGGTAATATATATATAATATTATATATAATATATATAAGAAGTTACAGTCATATAACTGGGGTAATATATATATAATATTATATATAATATATATAGGAAGTTACAGTCATATAACTGCAAGACAAACACATCTGCATATGCCGAGCTGCGTTAGAATGCAATTGAACAGTACTTTTTTATACGTTTTGAAATTGGAAAAGTACTTTTTCAAAGACATACTTGAATATCCAGTAAATATTACAGCAGTATAAGTCTCTCTCTCTCTCTCTCTCTCTAACAAACCCTGTTCACCCGTTCCAAATGTGTTATTCTGCAGCACAGGCTGTACAGCAGCATCACGTTGAGAGCGCTGGTCTACTTACAGGCGATATGCTATTCTGCACCCAGTGCCCAGTGCTTACCGTCTCATCTGGCCAGTAAAAAGTCTGGCTCAAAATAACCCAGTTTCAACTCCACGTCTTATTCAAGGAAGTTTGTCTGCTTCTGCATGTCTTTAGAAGGGCCGGTGGCTTGGAGGCCTTTCAGTGCATGTTGTCTGTGTATGCAATTATGGTGATTTACATACAGGGCCCTAGTCCTGCAAGAATCACAGACCTCTGGGGAAACGAGAGGGTCCGAATACAGAAGAAGAACGAAGAAACAACAAGTAGATAAATGGAAGATGTAGCAGGTGAGATGTTAGATTATAACATCTCTAAACAGAGTTGTATCGTCAAGCGTGTTTGAGTGACGGTTTCTGTTCATAAATATGTAAAAGAGAAGGGCAAATGTGTATGTGTTTGGCTGGACTGCTCATGCTGAGTGCAGGTGATTCCTTTACAAGTTGTATGTGTGTGTGGGTGCGTGCTGCCTCGGTCATTTGGCTGTGCATGAGAGGCTGGGCCTTGTGGTTTCCACCAGACCGTGTCTCACTCTGCGCCACAGCCCCCTTCTGGAGTCCAGCATCAAAGGCACTCTGCCATCAGAGTAAATGGCTTTCACCTTTAAGATCTTATGGTGGTCCTGTTTTTAAAAATTACCTAATTACCTTCACAAGAAATTAGGCTAGGTTCTTGTTCTGAGATTTTTTTTTCTTCATGTCTCTTCCCTCTTTCCTTTCTCCCTAACTAAATGTGGCGAGCCAGCCAGCTCACTTTCTAACCACAGGGAGTGCAACCCCACCCACACTTTTCAAACGAGGAGGAACACACTGATTGCGTGAGTCCACCAGTCTGCAGACCCAGCGTTACACAGCAACCAAACCACCACTGATTACTCACCCAAGCACAGAGCCAAGTCCCAAAGCTATCCGTCTGTTTCAGCTAATCTGAGGCCTGTGCAGTGAAGTACAACAGCTAGGGGACGATTACTCTCTTTGGCATCACACTGGCAAGATAGACAGTCTTCAAAAGATAACGTGAAGAGATGTTTAGTCTACAAAGTTAATAGCACAAGTTTTTTTTATTTTATTTTTTACTACAATATAAAAGTAATGTAACGATTGATGCGAGTTACATTGTCCAATCAAAAGCTTTAATAGTGGAAGCTGGGGTTCACTCAAACACTCATTACAAAGCATTACAAAGAAAACACAAGGGAAGTTACTAAAACTTGCACAATACACAAACAGGGTAGTCACATACAACACACATGAGGTACAACCAAGGAAAGACTACACATGCTAACACATACATGACGAGGAGAACGCAATTACACCTACAGAAACCGACATTACACAATATAACATTCACACACATTGCATTCTGGGAGGGTAGCACTCAGTCCGAAAGACACCGATGTTACAGTAATTTATATGTTCTGTATGTTTGGCTACACACCAACACCTCTTGCCTTTTCGTGACATGAGCTCATCCCTTCTTTGTTCTGTGTTATCTATCTCTTCTCTGGCCTGTGGGTGATGTCACATTTTGTACATGGTAAACATACAAATCATACTGATCTTGCATAGCGCTATGAGCCTGGTAAAACCTGACTCATTCACTTCATGAAGAGAGTCTGGCCTCTCATGATTTGGAAATGTTTCCCATTTAAGCCTAACCAATCACATTGATCAGGAATTACTAATGTTACTTCCTACTTTGCCTTACCTTTACAAACTGACAATAAACCGCATTGGGAGTCAAGAAACAATGTATGTAGGTAAGGTTGCCAACCGTCCCGAATTGTGCGGGACATCCCGTATTTTGAGTGACTTTGATTTGTCCCGTCAGGGACAGCTCCAGTCCCGATTTTCAATCACAGCTCATCGGGCTTGTTAATTAGGCTACTGTAAACACACATGGAACAAAGTGTCCAGTGCCAACCATGCGCATCTCGCACTATGCGCACGACACCAAGGGACAGAAGGGGCACCACAATTTAGCCTGAGAAGCTTTACTGCAAACTGCTTTTCACTCTTCTTAGAGAATGATTACAATGTCAAAATGCAGCAACAGCATCTTACATAACGATGATACTTTTTGGGTCCTCTCAGTCTCCATTAGCCTATGCACCAGATCTAACTTGAACGTTATGCTACTCGTTTTAATTGGGAATGAGAGGGAGAGAGGGTGGAAGTTTCCAGCTGGCTTGTCATTGTTGGTAATTGATTTCACCTTTTTAATATAAGAAGGTAAATAAATAAATAAATAAATAAATAAGTATATACTTTTTTATAAAATGTATTTATTTATTTATTTGGGGGGGGGGGGTACCCGCAAGTGAAGTGTCCCTCATTTTGGGTTGAGGAAGTTGGCAACCCTATATGTAGGCCTAACTTTGCTGTACATAAATGTACACATTTTTCTGACTACACTTTTTTGATGTTTGCAGGCGTTGCTTCTACTGTTTACCACAGCCACTTTCGACCTTGAAATTAAGTATAAGTATATATACTCTTTTGAGTACTTTTGATCCCGTGAGGGAAATTTGGTCTCTGCATTTAACCCAATCCGTGAATTAGTGAAACACACACAGCACACAGTCAACACACAGTGAGGTGAAGCACACACTAATCCTGGCGCAGTGAGCTGCCTGCATCAACAGCGGCGCTCGGGGAGCAGTAAGGGGTTAGGTGCCTTGCTCAAGGGCACTTCAGCCATGGCCCTCTGGTCGGGGCTCGAACCAGCAACCCTCCGGTTACAAGTCCAGAGTGCTAACCAGTGGGCCACGGCTGCCCTTAAATTATAGTGTCATGCCCTCTCGTGGCTGATTGGCTCTGGTGTGTGAGGGAAAAGTTAGTGTATTGTCATGTGCCAGACTGGTAATAAAACATATACATTCCAATCACCATCCATATTTCAACATTTAAAGGAGAATTATTGTCTTTTATGTTTATGACAGTCCCTGCATGTATGACACTAGCAAGCCTGCTAATGTGGGCAAAGCATTCATAAGACAGCAACTGGCTATCATCAAAGTTCACTGCTTTTTTCACCACTGACAAGGCTCAACACGTCAGCCAACATGGACAGGATCTCTACAGAGATACACGTGAGAGTTTACCACAGTAAATGTAAAGAAATATTAGTGACGTTGCTTGCATTCCAGTAAGTTGAAGATAGCAAATGCACACAGTGTGCGCTTAGCCAGCTAGCTAGCTTACTGTAGGTAGCTCACTTAGCTACCCAGTAAGCCTACTGAATGGATTTTAGCTGTTTTTCTCCCTAATAAAAAGCACCTAAAGACATCTAACAATAGGGTAAGAATAGGCCAGAATTCATCTTTAATCATGCAGTGCAACGCATAATCTGAAATAAGATCTGTATGATACTGTCTCAAATCTAGCAACACACAAGGGCATCACCACTCTTGTCCCTCTGGTGAGGAGGCGGTCAAAGCTCAGCCAGGCTCTATTCAAAAGCACCTGAGCGTGCTCTTTCTTCCCTTTCATTCTCCCCCACTTCTCTTGTTCTGTCAGTTTCAATTTAGTTCATCTATACATCATACATTATAAAATAAGTTTGCTGGCTTATTTCCAACACAGACCGTTTATATCAGTTTTAGTATAGACTGTTCAAATAACATTGGGCTGTATGTTGTATGTTTTTCCTTCAAGACTCCTATGCCTCTCTTTCTCTTCCTCTCTCTTTCCTTCTCTCTCTCTTTTTCTCTGGGCCGGACTTCAGAAAGCCCAGAGGGTTTCTGAGAGAGAATCACAGAGTAAAAGGCTTAGAGGAGATTTTCCTTTTCATTCTGTCAAATTGGCCTGACGCAGAAACCAAATATCTGGTTTTAATAAGAAGTCAGAAGTCTTACCCTGAATAAATGGCAACATAATGGGCTAGATTTGTTGCTCAAATGTGAATATGTGTGAGTGTCAGTGTTTGAGTATGACCACACACACAGATAATCCTACATATAGGTGTCAGATGTGTTTTTCCATAGTGGTATTTTTTTGTGAAGGATCATATTTCCTTTTATTAGAATTCAGTATTAGATTTCTTTTCAGATTTGAGATTGCTACCTCTCTTTCTCTCTCTCTCCCTGTTTTCCATTGGATTCCACTGGGTTTTTCCCAAACCCAGACATAATTAATAGCTGTTTTTTACATGGTGTGTAATCTTTGTCCATCTGCTTTGCTTTTTCATAGTTTTCTTATGATTGCAACATGTCCTCTTACAGGAACACACACACACACACACAGATAGCATGATTTGAGACAGTCACTCTGTCAAGCAGCATTCCAGCTGCCTTGCTGTACTCCGCTCTTCAGTGCGTGCTGTGCTGTGATGTGTGCCAGTGAGATGACTGAGTGTGCGCTGTGAGGTCAGAGCAGCATGTCTGTCTCTGCTGATAGGAATCCACTGATAAGAGCAAGTCAAGGGTACATGAACACGGCCAGCACAGTGCAGGGCAGGGAAGTCACAGCCCATGGCCTCTGAATCAACACACCGACAGCTGCCTGCTGCTGACCACAGCACTCTTAAACAACATGGCTCAGGATTGGGCGTGTCAGAATGATGTTTACTAGATCAGAGAGTATGATTGGATTTTGAGGTTGTGTCTAATAAAATAGCTATCTAAGGAATGTGTGTAGTCACAGTGTAAACATGGTGTCCTATTTGATTGGTATTTTTGATTGTAGAAGGTAAAGTGGAAGAGATATTATGCTCAGTGCAATGCAACACAAATTATCTATGTCCCAAGCACACACACACACACACACACACAGAAAAACAATATGCTCTGTAAGCCATTGGACCAGTCAGCAGTGGTGATGCTTATCTCAGATGTGATGGGACCGAGTTTAGGCCGTCAGCACAGTCCTTGTGTCCAAAAGGGGGAGGAGGAAGTAGGGTGAGAAAGAAACACTAGCACTGAGAGAGAATGAGAGAGAGAGAAGAGAAAGAAAAAGGGAAAATGAGAGGAGGGGAAAAAACCTGCCTTGCGAGACGTGAGGCTCCTATGAGTCTCATGTTTGGCCTAGGGAATTCCAGGGAACTCTAGCACACTGCGATTGTTATCAGATCCGGAGACACCCTGCCGACTACACCAAGCTGTCTCTCTCAGCAACCAGGCCGTCAGTCCAGCGCCAGGCCGACCTCAGCGTTGAAAACATAGATGGCGGCGATGGCCTGGCCGGCCGATCTGCTGACAGATCCCTTCCTCAACGTCCTCCATGTTTCTTCTTCTTCTTCTTCTTCCATCTGAAGTATGTACGGAACAGAGCTCCTCCGACCTGTCAGCGCCTATTTGAATGAGTCAAACGACACATACGGCGTCATTAAACTCCTTCCGACAAAGGGATCTGTCACTCCTTTGTGGGTGCGAGGAGATAGAGAGGGGGATAGGCTCGAGAAGCCAGCGTGCTGGGGGTGGATAAGGAGTCTTGTCAAAACTAAGCCAGTGAGATGGAGGGAGAAGCCCCAGCGGAACATAAAGAGGCCTTTCACCTGCGTTTAAAGAGACAAATTCATACTTACATGGCCCTTGAAGGTCAGACACACTTTCACAGACTGGAGATGGTGTCTGTGCATTTTAGACAGAGTGTGTGTGTGTGCGTGTGTCTGTGTGTGTGTGTGGCAGAGACAAAAAAAAAAAAGACTAAAAGCCAATGAGTCTGAGTGAATGCAAGAGCAGACAGAGGGGAAAGGTGGCCTATGAAGACTGGAGAGACACCAGGAAGACACTAGGAGCAATTTAGCAATGAGAGAGCAAGATAGTGAAATTCAGCAACGTGTAGCGATTACAGACAAAATAACACAACAAACTTAAACTAAGCTGAACTAAACTTTCAAGGTGACAAGCGATGGGCAGCTTACTTGTTTAATCATACAATATAGAGCTCTAGGCTAATGTAAACAAAATGATGGTAGATGCAGCCATTGTCCAAGTTCCGTGCCTCTGTAAGGTGAGTGATAGCGGATGACTGAGCCCTGCACTGATAGTGGGTCTATGAGCATCTCCACATGTGGAAGCGTTTACCAAGTCATCTTTGATTTTAGCTTTCATCCACTGCCAGTAATTAGCAAAAAGCCTCCGAGATGAGATGGTCCTACCTACAGTGTGCGTTGGCAGCTCATAAAACTGCTGTAATATTTTCCAGAGGGACCAGATGAGGGGGGCCTCTGGATTGATATAACCACACATCCCGAGACCCGGCTCACACACAAACTCCAGGAGGAGGAGGATGAAGGAACAACTCTACAATATGTGCTCTTCTGTTGGAACTGGGTTTTCAGTCTTTTTGTCTGGGAATGTCTCTGTGTTCGTGTGTGTGTTTGTTTGTGTGTGTTTCTGTGTGTGTATGTGTGTGTGTTCGTATGTATGTGTGTGTTGGTGTTTCTTTTATAAAGAAGTGTAGGGCTTAGGATGGGAACTGAATATTGTTATTGCCCGCACCCATTGGCTCTTCCAGCTGCACTGGGGGACTATACTGCACTGCACTAGGGTCTATGGTGCACATTTAGCTACATGTCAACATTCAAAGAAAAGTTCTCACTTATGCCAACAAGTTCTTTATCTGCTATCAAAGGATCATCTTCCTCCTCCCTGTATTGATTTTGTATTCCATCATGTTTGCTCTTCATGTTACTTCCTGTTGCCTTTGTTTACTTCCTGTGTCCTGTGCCATGGGCTCTTTTGTTCAGAGGCAGTGCTACCCATTGGGCAAGGTTGGCCAATTGCCCTGGGCCTCGGCCAACAGAGGGCCTCATCTATATTTTGTGTTTTTTAATTATTATTATTATTATTATTAATTGCACGTGATCATATACATACACGAGCACATGCATACCAAGGGTGGAAATATACCGAGATCTGTGGATCTGTGTTGTATCTTTACAGGCTAGTATTCTCACACGAACAGTGGAAGTGGCCGCATACTATTTTAACCCTGCCTACTGCCCACAACCACCATGGAACACACTGCTATTTAGGCAGACGGACACAAAGCGCAGCCACTTATTCTTCTCTGTTGAACTACTAAATACTCATCACACAAATATCCCATGAAAGAGCTTTTTCTCAGATTTTAAACAATTGCTAGCCGCTATTTGCTATAATAAACAGTTGGCAAGAAAATTAATTTAGGAATTTTAAGAAATTCCTAAATTAATTTACTCTGCATAGAGCTCTGCGCCCATCTCAATTAATCTCAGTGGAATATCTCACTCTTCACTCAACATATGACATACCACATTTATCAGAATAAACAGCAGACCTTACCCAACACAAAGGTGTAATACCCTGGAGAAATGAGTTCTCGCAAGAGCACAATTTGAATTGTCTTTGCGAGACTCTCTGGCAATGAGTAATGATGCACATTACTTTTGCCACTTGTATCACGGGAGCCAATCACATCGGTGTATCTGATATAGGCGGAGCTAAAGATGACAGTCGTAGTGTTATCCAATTGTGTTCAATCCAAGTCCGGAATCAGTCAGTAAACATTGGTTGTATTGTGTTATCCAATCGCGTAGAGTGAGATTTTCAAATGCACGCTTGGCGCCGCCCCTCGAGTTGGGCCATTACATTATTCGTGGCCAGACCCTTAATCTTTCTAGATTACCAGGGTCTGCAATAAAATGTTCCAGAGTAATCCGGTTTTGAAATTGTAACAAATTTCTCCATGGTCTTCAACTTTGGCAACTTTCAACTTTTTAAGTTTCTTAAAACTGAGCTGTGCTTGAATCGCCTAGATATCAGTAAATATTAATATCAGAGGATACACAGCTCATGGCGAAGAGTTTTTCAATGTAGCCATAACGATTTATTTTCACAAAATGCTAAGCATGCATCTATTTAAAAGTGCTCTAAGCAATGTTATGCGGTTTCTAAGCTAAAACTTTTTTGTCACATACAGCAAACATCATCTCCCCATCCGCTAGCTGCCTGTGCCCTGAATACACTGTAAAACAAACACGGTCTCTGTGGACGGCTCCAAAAACGGCAACAAAAACAACCTGGTCCCAGGGTTGTGCACAATTCGAATTGCAATTCTGCTTCTTGTTTGCTACCTCAATTGAAATGCAAGTGAAATTCAAGAATTGAATTGGAATTTAAGAGCCAGTTTCAATTAAATTCTAGAATTTTGCACAAGCCTGCCTGGTCCATAAAAACATAGCAAACTATTCCAGCCAATCCCCACGAGATGCGCGTTTAGGAGAGTTTCAGTTGCATGGAAGGGGGTGAGGGGGAGGTAGCGAGCTAGCTCTCTGTTTTGTTTGAATGTCAACAGAAGTGACGTTAACCAACATCGCTTAGAGCAAGCCTGATACTTTTTCTCTACGAAACTCCCCCTCGCTCGGTCTGAAGCTCTTTTCCTTTTCTTTGCATCTTCCATCAAGGGTTTTCGCTGCTTCTTCGCCAGCTCTGCCATTACACGTTTGCAACAATCGCTAGCGTTTAGTTAGCCTGCCTCTGTGCTGTGGATGCAGGATGTAAACTGATCCTGCTTCGGTCGGCGGGTACGATACACTGAACTTGCAAGCAGGATATTCTTACTACAGGCAGTAGGGGCGGGCGGGAGAGTCTTCATTCGCCCTGTAATGAGTACTTACGAACTTACAAAGATGAGTAATTAACATGAAAACGTTGCCTGGTGTCCTTTTAAGTTTCTTAACACTGAGCTATGCTCAAATTGGTCAATGCATGATTTCATCAATATGAGCAGATTTCCTCAATTTAAATAGAAAATAAATGGTAATTTGTTTGTGCTGGTCATGTGCTTCTGTTCCTTGTATCCCGGTCTCCGCCCCTCACCTGATTCTATCATTTCTGTTCTCTGATTATTAATTTACTGTGTTCAGCTGTTTCCTCGTTAGCCCTTTGTATTTAAACCCTTATATCTCCCAGTTCTTTGTCAGTCTTTGTTTGATTGTGTACTGTATCCATGCGGTTGTATTGCGTGTTTCTTGGAATAAAATGAAGATTCCTGTTTCTAGAGTTTTCCTTTCCTTTCTGGTTTTGTAAATTTGGATCCTACCTTTTAAACAACCGTGACAACCTTTTTCAATTGATAACCTCCTTGTAGGTCGGTAAAGCAGTTGACGCTTCTGTAGAATTATGAGCGCACCCCCCACATATGTGAGATGATATTTGCATATTTGCTTTTTACCTGCACCCATTGACAAAATCAGGCGCTCTTCTGGTAGGCAAGTTAGCTGGACGTCCTTATGCGGACATTCACGACGTCCCCGATTGGTCCCGAACGTCATGTTCTCTAGCGGACGTTCCGGTGACCTTATTGACGTCCGGAGCAAGTTATCCTTTGGATATTGCGCGACGTCCGGTGCAGGACTGGGGACGTCACCGTCAGGTCCCTCAGATGACATTTGCATTTGGTCATTTCAAAGACGTCCTAAGGACCCGACAATAACGTTATACCGGGGACATCAAGGGGACGTTTGTTTATTCATACATGGCAGCGGAGTTAAGAGCGCTCTGGCTACAGCCTGCAGGACGGAGACATCACATCCATGCGCAACTTCACGTTACACGTCATCACGTAGCAACATTGAGGTCAGCTAGGGTCAACTCCACAGCATTCGGTAGAAATGCACCATTGGTGGCCACTGATAAAAGTAAGTAACATTTTTGGCTGTGTATGTACAGAGAATGTCTAACAAGGGAGGACTGCCACTCTCGGAAAACTTCCGGTTTCTGAACTGGTTGCAGTTCCTTCTGTGGTTCCACATGAGGGCGCTCGTCCACGAGTGCAGAATACATGGAGGTCTATGGAGCGGTACCCCTCAAAATCCACTTTTCTCGGGATATAATTTTTTTTCAAGTCATTATAATATTGTATTCGAAAGGGGAGGCATGGAAAATACACTTGGTTGAGTATTATATTTTTTAAAGTCACTTAATTGTTCTAAAAAGCCTTTCAAACGTGTCAATGACGTCACTCATTAGCACAATGCTAGCGTGTTATGGGCAACAACGACCCAACCTGTAAGAAAACAAAAGGACATAAGTACTCGTTCATTCAACTTTTGACCTATAACCCATGTTGAAGTTATACAAACTACAATCAAATCTGAGATTTGTCAACGACAATCAGGTGAAAGAGACTGATCAGAGAATTTAGCCGTCTAGCTCCATTGACTCCCATTCATTCTGCACTCATGGCGATCGCCCCCAGTGGAAATCTGGTGGAACTGCAACCAAAATTCGGTACAATGGGACTTAATACGGAGTGGCCAGGCTCTCCGTAGACGGGCTCTGGTATGTAGCTGTTAGTAGAAGTTTTCAATAACTGAATGAAACTGAATGAAAAGTTGTCATAATGTTAGCTGCTAACGTATAACGTAACGTTCTGTAATTTTCCTCTGGGGATGAATAAAGTATCTATCTATCTATCTATCTAACGTCTCTAGCAGTAGCTGCATTAGCCTACCGTAGTCTAACGGTGGGTTTCCACACAGCGAAACACCTCGCAATTTTCGGCCAGCGAAATTTCGCCTCGGGGGCGTGACAGCGAAACCGCTAACCATTTGACTAGTGTCAAGTAGACCAGTGTCTAGCCAGTGGTGGCAAGCGAGCTAATTAGGCTAATCAGCTAATTCAAACGTTTAAGTACTTAATGAAGATATCCAGGGGTCTTTATGCCTCAACTAAGTTGATGTTGCCTATAAACAACAATTCATGTTCATAGAAACAACAAGGTCAATAAGACATAATATATTTCATACCTGTGTTGCAGCATGTAGCCTAGCTGTCTAGCTAGGTTTACAATGCAATCCAATGTCCTAAAATACTAGCATTTCGCCTGTCAGCTAGCTAAAAAGATCGAGTGCTTAAACTAACATATATAGTGGTCTATTTAGTGGTGTATGTGCTCTGACTAAGTTCGTGTGGCATATAAACCACAATTCGTGTTGATACAAGTGCCAATGTTCGTGTAGAAACATTTTAATAACATACAAATTTTCGTGTTACAGCTCAGGTAGTCTCCGCCATCTTGGTCAGACTTTTTTGTCCGCCTCCAAACACAAAGATGCGGACCTGATTGGTTCTCGAATGGTCCTCATTTAAATAAAGTTACCGTTACCGTTCACCGTCTAAGGCAGGAAAACTTCCACCATAGCAATAAATCAGGTAAATACTTAGCAAATCAAATCCAAGGTAACAAAGAAAAATCAACAATCCCGGTCATAAAGAACTCAGCAGGGAAGCTAAGCCAGCTCACCTGAAGAAATAAATCATGTTTTTTACCAGTTTTACAATAAACTATATTCTTCAGAAATAAACCCCAACCAGGAATTCATAGACTCTTTCCTAAACAGCATCGAATTACCACAACTCAATGAGACCGAAATAAAAAACCTAGAATCACCTATAACTCAACAAGAACTGTTTGATGCCCTGAAACAGATGCCCGATAATAAAGCACAAGGTCCGGATGGCTTTCCTGCTGAGTTCTACAAACAATTTTGGACCATCTTAGCTCCACTTTTCATCAGAATGATTAATGAATCAAAACAGAAAGGACGTCTTCCAACTAGTTCCACCACAGCCTCAATTTCACTGCTCCTCAAGCCCAATAAGGACCCAACATTGCCATCCAGCTACCGACCAATTTCTCTCCTCAATGTGGACAATAAGATAATCGCAAAAATGCTAGCACACAGATTAGCAGAGGTCACCCCATCCATCATCCACCCAGACCCAAACAGGCTTCATTAAAGGTAGAATTTCATCCACCAACACCCGCAGACTGTTAAATATAATGCATCACTCTACAAATTTTCAAGATAATACCATCATAGCAACTCTGGACGCAGAAAAAGCTTTTGATAGGGTGAACTGGAATTTCCTGTTTTCCACATTAGGGAGGTTTGGCTTCGGGGAGTCGTTCATTAACTGGATTAAACTTCTATATACCTCTCCTTCAGCCACAGTAATCACCAATGGACTAACATCACAAAGTTTCACTCTTCACCGGGGAACTAGACAGGGGTGCCCACTCTCCCCCTCACTATTTACAATCTTCATTGAACCCCTAGCAGCTGCCATCCGTCAGAACCCCCTCATCAAAGGTGTCCAGACTCCATATATGCATCACAAAATCAGCCTTTATGCTGACGACATTCTTCTCTTTCTTCAAGACCCCACAACATCAGTAGAAGAAACCATCAAACTCATGGACACATTCTCTAAAATTTCTGAATACTCAATCAATTGGAATAAATCTGCAGTTCTCCCATTACATCCCAACAGCTGGGATGTGACAGCCAACTCTTCACCTATCCCACTCTGCACTAACTATATCACTTACTTAGGGATAAAAGTCTCCCCCAGGCTGTCAGACTTATTTAGCCTAAATTATTCCCCTCTACTCACTTCAATAGATGAAGACCTTCAACGCTGGAAGAACCTCCCATTATCCATCATGGGCAGAATCTCAGTAATCAAAATGACAATACTGCCCAAAATAAACTATCTATTCTCTATGATTCCAACCCAGCCCACCACCCTCTGGTTTAAGTCTCTCGATTCATTAATCACTAAATTCTACTGGAAAGATAAGACCCCAAGGATCAAACTCGCCACTCTCCAAAAACCAAAAGCAATGGGAGGACTAGAGGCCCCACACTTCCAGCACTATGCCCTGGCCAACCAGCTCCACTTCATCCACAAATGGCTACACCCCACCCCCTCAGACAACACCTGGTTAGACCTAGAACAAACAATCTGTAAAGAAATTAAAATCTCAGATCTCCCTTTCTGCAGTCAGTCGGTCAAAAAACATCCATCCTTCAAAGCCCCAACAATTTCAGCTACTCTGACAGCCTGGTGGAGATTCTACCACATCACTGATTCACCTATAGCACCATCAATTCGCACCCCGATTTGGAATAACCCAGATTTCACCGTCAATAAAAAAACACTTAACTTTCACATATGGATGGGAAAGGGCATCACTCACCTTCAACACATTCTTCAAGACAATAATCTGGCCTCATTTTCCTGTTTGGTCCAGAAGCACGGCATCGAGAGTAAACACTTCTTACAATACCTGCAAATTAAATCATCTATCCTAGGAAAAATTAACATCCAGACAGCTAACCTTGACATTCCCCCACCAATCTCAGAGCTGCTTAATATTCCCTCTCCCAAAAAAATACTCCCAAATTTACAAAATTATATCTCGTTCAGAAAAAACAATTGGCACAATTATCAATTACTCCCGGTGTCGACTTCTGGACCAAAATGTGCAAAAACATCTACCTCATGACAAAGAATAGTAATCTACAACTAATACAATACAAGGTTCTTCACAGATTCCACTTCACTGCACATAAATTGGCTAAAATGGGGTTTGGCTCGGATCTTTGCACTCACTGCACACAAAATAACCCAGACACATACATTCATGCGGTTTGGCATTGCACTCCAATCAACCACTTCTGGGTGAGTGTCACAAAATCTCTCTCTTCCATCTTTGGCTGTCACATCCCAGCATCCCCTTCCTTATGCATACTTGGTGATACATCCACAGTCAATTTAAGCAACTCCTGCAATAAAACACTGCTGGTAGCGCTGACTAGCGCCAAGAAAACCATCCTCATGAACTGGAAATCTAAGAAAAAAGCTCACATCACTCATTGGAAAAACTTGTTAACAGACTATATATCATTAGAAAACCTATCAACTACAAACTTAATCAATACTCAGGATACAACCTCTCCTTGGTACCCCTTTATCACCTACTTACAGTCCTGACCCTCTTTGCCTGAGTTCCATCTCCACACGATCATAACACACTTCATCAACAGATACACATATCATCGAACACTAGGCAGGGGAGGGTAGCTGGAACTATTATTGTTATTATTATTATTATTATTATTATTAATATAAATAGCATCCCCTTCTTTCCCTCCCCCTTTTATTTACATTCTCTGATAAACTTTACTAATTTCACTCTTTCTCTCTGCCTCTCCCATCGTTATTCTGACGGGGCCCCATTGGATGGCTTGGGAGACTCGGTCCTGGCGGGTCGCTGTGTGGTTTTGGCATTGGTTGGGTCCTGTGGGTTATCTATTGGCCCTGGGCCCCCGGTGTGCACCCTCCTCATACGCTCATGCACACGCCTTGTCCTGGAAGCACACAGCACGCTTTACTCTCTTTTAATCGCACTACATGTTAGGTGACATACATAAACAAAAACTACAAAACAGGCTAGGGTAAGAGTGGAGTGCAGGTAGATGCCTCATCAGGTGTCTATCTGCATGCCTCACTTATTTTAATGCACACATTGAGGAGGCATACATCTTACACAGGGTAAGTGTGGTGTGCATGGGGAAATCCTGACAGATATTCACCATGCATGCCCACTTCTTTTAATGCTACACTCTAGATAGACCCCTCAACCTAGCCATTCATATACTGTACATATTTAGGTCAAGAGTGGCGTGTTGGGTGAAGGTCTGGGGGCGAGGTGTGGTTGGTCGTGGTAGTGGGGGATGTGTGCATATGCTGGGGGCCTGGGGCGATGGGTGGCACGCAGGTCCTCCCCTCTGTCAGCTCGTCGCAGTATAACTGCAGGGGCTGGGTGGAACTGTGGCCATTAATGGGTGCCCAGGTTGGCAATCAGTCAGGCAATCAACCATTCCTATTATTATACTTATCATTAATAGAATAATTACAACTCCTCTGAAACCCTCCCTCTCTATGTTCCAGCTTCTCTCCTCCTGGCCCAACAGCAAGCCAGCCTTATACATATGCGCACACACACACACATACATCCTCACATACTCACTACCCCTCACCCCCCATCCCCACCCCCATCCCAACACCACCTCATTCACACTCTTAGAGCTACCATCTGCACCCCCCCCCCCATCCCCCCTTCTTTTCATTCCGGTCATCAATTTCATCCCTGATAATCATATCTGTAATCATCCTGGACGCAAATCATCCTTAGCCTTTCTGTTATTAATGTTATGTTGTGTTATGTTTGTGGAAGCCAAGTCAATGTGATGTCTTGTTAAGTTACAGTATGTGTTTATGTAATGTACGTCTGTTTGTCGTATGTAGTATTCATGTGCATGTCGTAGTGTTGCATTTTCTGTAATGTCAATGATGTTTGCAAATAAAAAATAAATAAATAAAAAAATTAAGTTAAACTTTGGCCAACTTTGTTTCGCCTGCCTCGGCGATTCGCTTTCATTTCGCCCAACCAGGGCGAATTTCGTCTCTATTCAACCTTAATGAAAGCGACGCGAAATTTCGGTGTGTGGAAACACACCGTAAGGCAACAACATATCATACAGTTTATGAAGTTGTGCGTCTATGAACAAAGTAGAACCACCAACTAGGTTCACTGCCAATGTGTGAATTATGTAGCACATACATTTTGAGTTTAACGTTAATGTACAACGATACAAACTAGGGAATGGATTTTATCAAATTCATGTTAGCTGATGTGATGCTTGGTGTAACATTAGCAAAGTCGCTGTTCTTAGCTTCTAGCTTACAATGCCCATTTCTTCAGATAACTGTCATTACGTGACGCATGTAACATGCTTTAAATAGGAAGTGGTTTATCTAACCTAGTCACGTATTATCTGTTTTATTTTCAGAAACACACACACCGCCGTATAGGGGCTGAACCGAGGACTTTTGGAGCTGAATACGATGCAATAAAACTAGAGAAATGTTAAAAACAGACCCCGTAGCATTTTTTTAGGGTTGCCTACCAACAGAAGTGACTACTTAATTTGTAAAGCAAAACGATCTAGCTCTACATTGCAGAAGAATTAAGGATACTGCTTCTTCGTGACTTCGTTTAAATGTCATTGTAATTTATTTGACGCATGCTCGCGTTTAAAAGTGTCACGCATAGCTGTCCTCAATGTCACAGCAGCTCCTTGTGGAAACAGCAAAGAAGAGTGCACATATCCGATGAGATTTCTGACGAGGAGCAGATCTCTGCCTTACCAGAGCCTTACTGTTTATGAATAAAAAATGATATGGAATAGAAACATCTGGAATCTATTTATTTCAGCTTAAAGTTGGCTACAAAGAGCATTCATAGCCTAGAGAAAACGATACATTTTTCTTTATCGGCAATGTTCCAGGAAGATAGGCTATTTTTAGGCTGTCCCTGTTTGATCACAGGTCCAAGCGCCTTAGAGTGGATATAACGTCAATGCATTCTAGTTATATTTCATGTACTTTATTTCATGTTGAGTTTAGCTTCCCAGCATGCATTGCGATTCATTTACGTATTTTTGGCTATTATTATTTGTTTTTATTTTGAAACAATATGGTTTGAACAATTTAGCTTAGGCTAGTCTAGGCCTACTCTGATGATGTTTTGAACAATATGCTACGGGATATGCCCATTAAAATGTCGTATTAGTTTATTAAAGGCGTCATCTCATCGTTTTTTCATTAATTTTGCAGTGGTCTGTAGTATTGATGAATGCCCTATGAGCCGGTTTTGGTGAAAAAAATGCTGTCCTGCGTCTGTTTCATGCTGTTCTAGTTTGGTGGGGAAGGTGGGCGGGTAGGAACGACTGGATTTCGCCTCTAGTCATGAATATTATGCTAATAAATTCACCTCTGATTGGCTAACAGTACTGTGACGCTTCCTCCAGTGCGTCCCCATCCGATTCTGCCTGTGCTATGCTCCATATTCAACTTTACAGTGCTAAAACCTGGCTAAAACTCGAGTCAAAACTGTTGCACAAAATGTCTTCGGAGATACAACTCGTGTTTGATCCTAGTATCCGAGTAGGAAGAAGAACCGCTTCCTGATCGTTTGTCGGTGAACGTTGGTTTAATAGAATGGTAACAATTGCCTGTCAGCTTAAAAATTCTCCTAAAAGAGGTAAACGTTTGTGACAATCATCATCTTGCTTTCAAGTAATAAACAGTTGGAAACGTTTTAAAATAAAGACCTATTTCTTTACACAGTCAAAAGTCTTTGCAATCGTCCTAGTAGATATTTTACTTCACAACACAGGTACCCAGAGGAAACTTTTGCTTCTCATTTGTATCCCTTCTGTTGCTAAGGAGGCAAAATGGTGATTCTCTTTTAAGGATCATTTAAGTATTACTTTTGTCACAATAATTTCTCATAATTTTGCCTTAGGAGAAATAAAACAAGCAAAAGATGAGACACATAGCAATAAGACAAGTAGGAGTCACATAAGAGATATTAGTTTGAGAAGCAGGAGAAATACGGGAGATCTCTTATATGTTTGAGTGTAGTCTCATTTACAACTTGTTTCTCCTTAGGAGAAATAATAGAGCAAATGAGGAGACATTGCAATGAGAAACTGTTGAGAAGTAGGAGTTACAATTGAGATATCAGTTTGAACTGTATTGTCAGGCTAGGATTAACCCCTATCCAGCTTACCACTAGGCAAAACCTTGTTTTGGTTGGACTAAGCCTATTCAGTGTAAAAAAAAAATGGGCATCTGAAAATAGTTTAGTTCAGAGTCCTGATGTCAAAAAAGTAATTTGGGCAATTTTTTTTGTCATCTGGGAGCTGGCTCCATAGTCAGAACGCATAACAACGTGCAGCGTTGCCTTGTTTAGTTCTGATAGTGGGTTTCAACAGGAACATTTATCCTGTGATCAGTGAGGTTTTAAGTGATGAGTATTGCTGGAACACGTCACACAGTCTCATTGAAGGGCAAATCTGGTGTAAACTGATTCAAAGCCTTGTTGTTCGAGCTCACCAGGCACTGTCCAAAGGACAAAGAACAATAAAATGTGTCATAACCTAGACAAGTTATGGACAAGAAAGTAAAGCTGACTCAATATGGCAAAAAAGCCTTCGGTAGCTTCTTTCCATTACAGGGTTTCCCCAGGTTTGACCACCCCAAATAAGACTTTTTTTAAGACCTTTTTAAGACCACTTGCATGAAAATTAAGACCTACACCACACCCATTATGCGGTTGTAAAACACCAGATCAAATCCATAATGACAATTAAAACAACACTTCCCCATGATGTGCTGTCCTCTCCTTTCGACTGATTATGTTGATTCATTGCTGCCGGTGCGAAAACCCAAAGTATTGTTTGCGCATATCCTAAGAAATTAGACTAGTGTAGTTGCCACGATACCAAAATTATTGTTTCGATACCGATACCACATCAAGAATTGCGATTTCGATACTTCTTCGATAATTCTTAAAAAATGTATTTGATTTGGGGGCCCAGACCACCTTGACATCATCAGTAATATTGAATATAGTGTTATCATTCACACCAGTGGGCATCCTAGATTCTGCTTGACTCTTTCCACACACACAGAAAATTATGGCTTATTTCATATGTTTCTATTTCATATACCTTCGAATTCATATAAAGTGTACAGTTAATGTATAGTATTTTTTAATCTGCATAATTACTATTAATCTGCTTAATTGCTAAACATATTTAGTCATTTGAATACTTAATATTTATTTTTAAACTATTACACCTAGGCAAATTTTAATGTGAAATACGTGAGTAATTACTGTAGCCTTCAGTCTCACGGTTTTAGGCTAGTGAATAATTGTTGCACATAATGCATGAGGATATGTGGATGCAATTCATTGTTGTCTGTCATTAGATAAAATAAATGTAAATAAAAAACTATCAAGTTCATAGAAGGAATCATGTTCAATAAGGATTTTAGCACTAATTACGAATGACATGCATGACCTGAGCTAGCAGAATTAGTTAGCAAGGAGCTCTCTCCAGATGTAAAAGTTTGCAAAGGTTGCGCTGCCTATTTCTAAATGACATTAAACCCAATAGTAGACCTACGTACATCTCATAGCCTAGGTAGGTTAGCAACACAAAGTTGAGAGGTGCAAGTGAGCAAATCAACTTGATATTAGCCTATTATTATTATGTGTTACCACAGAATCACTTAAGCTAAACTAGCAGCCATGTCTCGCTGTTTATGGCACGACAGCTGCGCATATGTGTGTGAGGAGAAAAGACGCACAGCCACAGGCTTGGGGAGGAGGCACTAGAAGCATGCCTTGTGCACACAAACAAGAACACGGTCATTCTTAAAAGTATTGATACTAATAAAATTAGGTATTGTGACAACTGCTAATAGCTATCGCAACACTTTTGTAGTATCGGTGCACCGTGCAACACTAAATTAGACGATCTCTGACGTTAATCAACCCCCTGTTGAATTTTCACATTGTTGTTGTTTTTTCCTAGCCTAGAAATCTAGACGCACCCTAGCGGGGGCAAATTAATTTGCTCAGCCTGTACGTCTAGTATCAAACCATAGGGATTTCTATTGGCTGACGCCGTGGACGTCATCCAATCACAGCGCTCTATTTTGTTAGAAAGTCTTAAGGCGGGCTTAACAGGATGGCGACAGTCCTGCGACAGTGAACAAAAAGGAAGGTGGCTATGGCAAACGAAGAGCGGTTGTTTGAATCGGCGTTGGCGTCAACTTTGGAGGAGTTGGACTTGTGCTTTTCTTTGAAAGTTGAGCAACACAATGCACTTAAGTCATTCCTTTCGAAGAAGGATGTATTTGCCGTTTTGCCGACCGGATACGGATATGGTCGTAGCGCTGGCCTATTGCATGCCTAGGCAGTTTGAAAGACAATTCTCTGCCCGCCCCTTGGATTAAGCAAGGTGAATGGCTCGATTCCAGACTATACATTTCAATGATATAGGATGGCCCGCCAGGCTAGTTTTTTCCCCCATTTCACCTTGCTTGCAGGCTAGTATAATTAAAATTGAAGACCTTCGTTTAAAAAATTAAGACTTTGGCAACGGAATTTAAGACTTTTTCAGACCTTAATTAAGGAACATGACATTTAAGACCGTTTAAAGACTTTTAAGACCCCGCGGCTACCCTGCATTATGTCAGGAATACCAAAAGTACTTCTATACGGCTCTGGGCTATACTTCCCTGTCCATAACTCAGAATTGGCTGTGCCACATTTTCTTTTTCCTATGAACAGCACACAGTGATTTCCAACAAGAGCTATGGATCAATTCATACCGGATTTGTCCTTTAAATGATTTGTAAACAAGGAGTGCTTTAGGGTCAATCCGGTAAATCAAAGACAATGACTCAATATTACATCTAAATTAGCCCAAAACATTTAGCTCTGATCACTCAAGAGACACTGACAATTGTCAAGAACAAAAACAAAATACAGAAAATACAGTATACACCAGGGGTATTCAATTAATCTTCAGCGAGGTCGTTACGGAAAATTTCCTCAAGCAAAGGTCCGGAGCATCATAATGTTTAGGCTATGTATATGTATGTATGTATAATATATATACAGGGGCGGAGCCAGAGGGGTGGCTCCGGGTGGCACAGGCCACCCTTGAGATTCAATTGGCCACCCCAGGTGCCACCCCAAATCCTAGTCTACGATTGGCCATTAAAGGAGAATTCCGGTGTGATATTGACCTAAAGTGTATTGAAACATGATACCGAGTGTGAACGTATGTCTCATAGCCCATCTCGACTTGTCCCCTGCACTCCAAAATCTGGCGCTAGTTAGCCGATGCTACCAACAGCTTTTTCAGTAGTGGTGCTTCGGCATCAGGCTAGCCATGCAAATAAATCACTGTTTTACACCCATTTACGAGGCTCAATGTATCTCCACACTTCATTGGTAGACTTCCGAGGGCCCTGACATTTAAAACGAGACATTGAGAACTTTGAAAAAGCACTGGTAGTTTACTTACAAGACGATTTATACAGACAGTATCTTCACGAAGTTTAACGTTTGCAGCCATCTTGCAGCCATAAAAGTGCAAAACAATGAATGCAGCACTGGTGCTGACTTGTAATTTGCCCAGAGTTGTTGTGATCAGAATATTGAGATTCAGGGAGAAAAGTTTCTTGAGAACTTTAGTCATCCAATTCAAACACATGGAACCGGTTATGTGGTTGCCCTGCAAGAAGTTGCACCATGTACAACGTGCACAATGTTTGCACACATCCACAATACACTCCTTCATACCAACCTCAAGTTTCTTGAGAACTTGTCTCAAGAAACTGATGATTAATAATCTAATCGGAAGACATGGAACCGGTTATGGTTGCCCTGCAACAAGTTACCCCACGTGAAAATGTAATTAATAATTTGCCCAGACTTGTTGTGATCATAATATTGAGATTCAGGAAGATGAAATTGCATTATACAAATACAAAGACATTTTAGGAGTATGGTGTTTGTTTAGGACAATTTAGGAGTATGGTGTTTGCATCTGGTTTTCCTAATGTATTTGTGCTAATTTCACATCTTGAGCCCGATTCTGTTTATCTGGATGTTTTGCCTCATGCCACCCATGCAAAACTGTCACATCCATATTTAGCCTAGTTGGCGTTACAGACGTGACAGTTTTGCGTGGTATTGCCTCCGTATCGTTATATAAAGCTCTGTTCTCGCTGTCTAGCTTCCTCCTCTTTGAGCAATCGATGATTTGAAAATAACTTACTTATCGTTAACTTAGATATCCATCTGATTGTTTCTCGTCCCGTCTCCTCTCCTCGCTCGTTTCAGTCTCTTCCCCATAGTAGGCTACTTTACTCACTGACTCGACTTTATCAGAATTCACAGATTTCACTGGCTGAGTAGCAGCAAGCGAAATGATGGTTCCTGAAGCTCCTGAAGTAAATGCCGTTATCCTAACCAACGACACATTTAGCGCAGCTTTGAAATCTTACGTGAAAATCTAAATTAGGCTATTATGGTCTGGGTCCGGATAGGATCACGTCACGGTCCGGACTCGGATCGCGGTCCGCCATTTGGTGATCCCTGGTATACACCATACAACAAATATTGTTGGTGAGTTAATCATTTTGGCCATGTCATTTTTTTTACTTTTGATGTATGTTCAGCCCATCTGTAAAATATCTTCATAAAACCTAGTGGAAATTTCGCCTCTATCATTTCTATGACAATGTGATTTTGTAGCTTTCGTAGCTACACAGTTTGATGTTAACTGTATAAAGGTTGAATAATTTTAGTGCAATAGAGGCCTACCCTTTATAAAAAGCCCACCAATAATGCTCACCACAATTGGAAATAATTTAAAATAAGAGAAAATTACCCCAGCTTCATGGATGTTTTGGAACCTCCAGCCCTCGTAACAAAAGCCTTCTTGACCTTTGCGGATTCCACAGCTGTCCATCCGCAGAGCGTTCCAAAGTGCATAACGTAGGCTGCAAATAAAAAGCAAAATCAATCTATCAGTGTGGTAATAATAGCTCTGAAACTGACAGTTCCATTCATTGATTTTGATTAGCTGAAACGTGTTCCTTTCTGTTGTAATTCCCAAGTTACACAAAGTTACACAAGGTTACACATCCTTGTGTACACATCCCTACGCAAAGAATGGTAAAAAATGAAGTTGTTACAAGCTGTGGCCAATGTTCCACTTACCATTGTGTGACAGTCTACATCAGTGGTCTCCAACACGGTGCCCGCGGGCACCAGGTAGCCCGCGGGACGGCTATGAGGCGCCCCCAGCGCACTTTCTAAAAATAGCCAACAGGTCACCTGCAGATCACGCTCTAAAAACACGCTCCATTGTGAAGTTTTCAATAGATATTTAAGTCTAGACCAGAACCATTTTAAGAATGTATGTAGCCATACATCTGTAACATTAAATTGATATTGGTGATACCTTACAAATTGTAGCTGCGTTAAATTTTAGCCGTTGGCTCCAAATCCGTTTCCCATTCAATCTTTAAGCAACAACGGAAGCGGAGCGCATACACGCTGCTCGCACGCATAGACAGTAAAGGGGAAAAAACTTGCTTATCTGGTGTAGCCAATGGAAGCATATCTTTTGCAAAAGTTCTGTGGCCATTCCATGTTCGTCAAATACGGTTCTTGCATGATTGTTCAAGGACTGAAAAACAATTGCTTTAGCTCAAGCAAAGTTGCTTAATATATAAAGACGTATAGGCCTGCACAATATTGATAATTTAAAAGTAAAAATCACATAGGCCTATTATTTAGGAGGACTACCCTCGCAAAAAAAGGGGTGAGGATATGTTTGTTTTAAATGAGTAGCCCTCCATATGATTTCGGGTCTTCAGGTAGCCCTCATTCCCAAAAAGGTTGGAGACCCCTGGTCTACATGAACTATTTATTGGTGTATGGGTGTCTTTATAAAACCATCAACTGTGCATAAGTTAAGACAACCAGAGGAATACAATAAATCATCTGTTGGAAATTGATATTAATGCCTCAATTAAAAAATGAGGAAAAAATCCAACCTTTAAACACACCAATATTCTTTGTGAATGAACCAGGTATCGTAAATTAATAAATGTTATTCCTTAAAATACAGGGGGCATAAGTAAGGAACCCCCTATGTTAAAATCCCATAGAGGCAGGCAGATTTTTATTTTTAAAGGCCAGTTATTGAATGGACTCAGGAATGCATCCTGATAAAGTTCCCTTGGCCTTTGTAATTAAAAGATAGATAGATAGCCCATCACATATCCTTCACCATACCTAGATATATCATGGTTGTATTTCAGTTAGCTAATAGCTGGTTTGATTTGCATGCTACAGATTCTATTAATTGCAAAAGAAATGTTGACTGGCAAGTTATTCATGACTGCAGATGCTGACTTGCCCATTTCTCGATCCCTCGACCGCAGCAACGCTACTTCCTAGTTTACCTGGGTTACAAGAATGCCCTTACAATATGCTGTAATTTATAGCAGGTTAAACAAAAGTGAGAACATATTGTGGGGCAAAATATACTTACCATTTTGGTACGCTGTTTGTTCAGCAATTTGATCTGATGGTCTAGCGTAGTCTTCCAATTTTTTAAGAAGCTGCCGGCCTCTTTTCAGTGGAATTGAGCTGGAACCAGTTTAAACCAGTGGCAATAACGTTAGCTTCGTCATCTTGACTGACATCCCAAAGACATTTTAAAATTCCGTGCATTTTGGCTACAGCATGGCTTAACACCATTCAAAACATACAGACTAAAGTTGTATAAGGCAAAGTAAGCTAGCCACTAGCAACGTTAAATTGTCTAACGTTAGCTTTATATACAAGCGGCACAGCCAGTGATGTAACTTACAAGTAGCTAACATTAACTAGCTAGCTAACTTTATGTGCTGCTTTGTCAGGTTGTTCAATGATATATTGAGTCTAAAAATATGCAAGAACGTTAGCAAATTACCAAAATGTTAATGTACCTTCTCTGAGTTTTCGTGGTGGCGAGTTCTGCACAATCCTTCATACCCACACACCGTTTCACTTGGTTTCACTGGGCGCCAAATCTAGACTGCATTTTCTGGAGTCTTCCGCACACGAGTTTATCTCGTCCGACCATCATAGACCTCTGGAGTCTAACTTGATTTCTCTAACTTGCTAACAAGTCGCAAGTTAGCTCTGGGGTAGCAAAAAGCAAATTGTGCCGCCTTCACATACCATTGATTATAATATCTACTCGAAGGTTGAAGACAAAAGTGCGTTCAGGAAAACGTCCGTGTCTCCGATTTCGTCGTCTCCCTGCGGGAGAATTTAACAGGTGATCTACCTATATGGGCATAGATGGTAGCTTTTTTGTAGGCGAACTTCAGAGGTCTGTCAGAGCATCGTCATGTGTGGTGGTCACATCACATGGTTAGGCCTACTGTTTGCAAATGTGAACTTGAAAATATGTGCAATTAAAACAAATAAGCCAATGAAAATCATTTGAGAATTGTTGTACAACAGCTAGAGCTCTTACAGATCAGACTAATTTATAAAACAAATAGGTCTGGATGAGCATTACATTAGTTCACTTAGAGAGCTCTCTGATGGATAAGCCTGAGTAAAATATGAGATATATAAATTGAGCAAGTCTGAGTATTGTATAAGCCTTTGCTGAGATCTGAGATGACTAGAATGAGAACGGTTCAAGCTTGTGAAGAGATCTCTTTTACAGAACTGATGGAGCCTAATCTGAGATTTACCAAAAATATCTGAAATGATAATTGCATGAGTTTACAGAGAGAGCTCTCTGGTGGATCAGCCTGAGTAAAATATGAGATGTATAAATTAGACAACACTGAGCATTATTTAAAATATTGATGAGATCTCATTTGTATATTAAAGGGAGTCTACACTGAGATAACTTAACTCTTTTGCTCCAGAGACAAACCTGAGAAGCGGGAGACAAAAGCAATAATCTCATTTTTATATCACTGTGATCTCATTATTGTCTAGGAGAAACAATTGAGAAAGAGAGGAGCTCTCATTTTAACATTTTCTTTCCTCTGGGTAAGCACCCTAAATGCAGTTCAGCCACTGACCTAGCCTGCTAATGCTATCGGAATAGATAGTTATGGTTTGAATTCCATGATACTATCGTTGAAAGACCACTTGGTCATAGCCCAATATAGATCTAAATGCAAACACACCTACCTAGCTATATTTTGCTGGAATTGTACCAGAATGCCTACAGAAGCAGAGAATGTGTGCTGCAAGACTTCTCCGGTAATGAGAACTATGGCTTTGATAGCCTGACATTGGCAGAGGTTAGCCTACTCAAGTTGTTTTCTGCCACGGATGACAGAAAAAGTAGCCTACTATAGGAATCTTATAGTATTTTAGTACTAAATATGACAGTAATCTTATAGGAATACTATAGTATTTGGACATACTATAGGTACTATAAGGCTACTATAGAAAAGTTAGAAGTTAGAGTTATTAGTAGTACTTCTACAGTATGTCCCAATTATTCCTATAATAATTATTCCTATAAGATTACTATAATATTTTGTCCCAAATACTATGGATTCCTATACTACTTTTTCGTAAGGGGATTGCTTATGTGGTTAGAAAAATGGCCAACACCAGTACCCCTGTTGTCTGTATGACCCTGTACCCAGGATTAGAACCAGTCTGCCTCAGCATAATGTACTCCCTTCAAAATGCACTAAACATTCGACTATGACGACTATGGCCCTTTGTGAGACAGAAGATATGAAAGGTAAGATAAAATAAAATACTCCTAAAACAAATATACAAAACAGGTCAATTTTCAATAAATAACTTTATTATATTTACATACAGCAGTGGTACTCAAAGTGTGGTCCGCAAGCTATCTCAAGTGTTCCACAAGTAGATGTGGTAAAATATAATAGATGAGTTGTTTGCAATATTGAACCAACTTGTATGTAAATCCAAACAGTTCTGCAACACTGATGTAACCTATGCCAGTTTAAATGAATCCTCTGACACCATAAGCAAGGTGCAAAGACAATAAACAAGGTGGTTCAGTGAGAAGGCCTATTGTGTAATATGCTGTTGAAGTAGGTCTACTGTTTTTTTTTTTTTTTTGCTGTGAAACACTGACGAATAGTAATATTGCAGTCTATTAAAATAATGCAAACACAAAACAAGAACATCCAAACTATACACAGAATTAACAATGTTCTCTTTTTGCCAGACGATGCAGACATCTGGCCTACAGATTTCGGCTTGTATTGTCCTGGGGATCCGAAGGGACAACACACAAAACACATTCGTTGGCTGTGATGATTCTATTACATTGCTCTTTGATTGCGCTGGGCCATAGGTGGAGCCATCAGGTGTTATTGTAGAGATGTCGCTTTTATCCTCCTCCTCCTCTTGATCAACCCAAGGTCTTCTAGCTGGCCTTGGATGAACAGGATTGATGGCAGTAAACGTAGCAGGCCACCATGCCCATGGTGTATCCGAAGTGCTTGTATCAATACTCATACTTTTCATGAAGTATTCTGTTTGGGTACCTAAAGTAAATAAATGTGCATTACTGTCAAGTTACAAGATACTAATAGTACACAGGACATTCACTATCTCACACAAAACTGTACTGGCACAATGGAAACAAAAATATTTTAGTGACTGTGGTAAGGTGTATGATGTACTAAGTAGCACACCCACAAGAAGACATTTGGTAATATCAATTCTATCTGTTATGCAATTCATGGGTTTCATCAGGTCCATTTACACAGGTGTATTAATCAAGCACCATGCAGTCTGCGTTCATAATCGAGGTGCTTGATTTTATACACCTGTGGTAAGTGACCTGAAGAAACCCATGAATTGACTTTCCCAAACATTGACGAGCACATAAGAACCTGTATTAGCCTACTAGAAAAAGACTTCTAGAAACTAACTAGCACAACAATAAAAGTTAGATCACAAACCTTTGCTTCTAACGTGATGACCTAATGTAGGCTAGAAAGCTGTGTAGCCTGACATGAGGATGTGCTCTGGAAGACATACAAAACACTAAGTAAACAGCAAGTAATCAAACAAAACATCACTGTAGGCCTACAAAGGTCAATGTAATAATGGCAAGAAGACATAAATTAGACTGAAGTGTAAATACCTGAGCTCTAGTGATAGCAACTTAGCCTAATAGTGCATGGGTATTGTGTTTTTGATTTTCCCTGTTTAGACTAGAACAATACCCGTACTTAGTTGAGCATAAAATATTGTTGCTAATATTATTATTTGTGGTTTAACGCTTAGGTTAGAAGATTATAGGTTCAACAAGCTAAATCTCTGGGTAGTGTGGTCAGTTTCTTATGAGTGTAGCTACACCAGGCACGTAACTGAAGCATTCTGTTCGCGTTATGTACTGCAACAATTAGCTTCCAATAGACCTAATCAATGGAAGTAGCTACACCTGGCGTGTTAGTGGCCTGTAGGCTATATTCGGGAAAATAGACCATTCCTCTAATGGATTTTACCAGAGCCCTTCCTTTTAGGCATTCTCTGATTTTACACGTCGCAAACAGAACACTTTAGTTACGTGCCTGGTGTAGCTTCCTGTAATATAGGCTAGCCTAAGCCTAGCTTGTACCCTTTTCATACATGCTAACGTGAAGAATATGAACATGCTATTTTGTAACAGACGTTAGGTGGAAAAGTTTGTTTGTACTTGCTTGTAGGGGTACTGGCCTGTGAGCTGGTGGTCGATCGTCATGACGGTACAGAACCAGGTTTTCAGAACATCGATGCAAAACCACTTTCTAACTGTAGGCAGTGAGTGTGGTCGAAATGATTGGAACACAGAACTAATGTTGCACTACTTCGGTGGTGGTGTTCCAACGATAAATCCGAACCATTTCTTCCTCAACTCATGTTTCTAAGGCAAGACATGCAACATTGATGTGTTATTGCCACAAATAACACAGGCACGATTTTTCCGCCATGTTGGCAACTTGCTGTTAGCTCCTACTAGCTGCAGAGAGACAATCCCCTAGCCGCAAAATCTTCCAGTCTTCCTGTAGGCGGTCACAAGCCAAGGTGGGCGAGGCCATGAATAATCAGTTTCCGTTCGGCGTCATTGGGAAGGGCTCTTTCTGATTCGCTTGTTTTTCCGTGTATTTTCTTTCATTGGCTAATGCGGGCAATGGGGGTAGAAGATCATTTTCACATGCAGCATGCATATGCAACTTGGAGTGAGCTATAGTATTTCGAAAGTAACAAGTATTAAACGGTTTCTCAGTGAATGTGACCTTTAAGAATAGACCATGGATGTGAAAGCAGCACATCCTAGCCCAGTATAAAGGTTCATGTCTACTCATCATCAGTGTAATACCAGAGAATGTCTAATAAGGGGAGAACTGCCACTCTCGGAAAACTCCCGGTTTCTGAACTGGTTGCAGTTCCTTCTGTGGTTCCACATGAGGGCGCTCGTCTAAGAGTGCAGAATGAATGGGTCTATGGAGCTGTACCACTCAAAATCAACTTTTCTCGGGATATCATTTTTTCCCAAGTAATTTGAATATTGTATTCGAAAGGGGAGGTAAAGAAAATACACTTGGTTGAGTATTGTATTTTTTAAAGTCACTTAATTGTTCTAAAAAGCCTTTTAAACATGTCAATGACGTCATTCATTAGCACAATGCTAGCGTGTTATGGGCAACAACGACCCAATCTGTAAGAAATCAAAAGGACATAAGCACTCGTTCTTTGAACTTTTGACCTATAACCCATGTTGAAGTTACACAAACTACAATCAAATCTGAAATTTGTCAACGACAATCAGGTGAAAGAGACAAATTTAGCCGTCTAGCTCCATTGACTCCCATTCATTTTACACTCATGGTGATCGCCCCCAGTGGAACTTTGGTGGAACTGCAACCAAAATTCGGTACAATGGGACTAATACGGAGTGGCCAGGCTCTCCGTAGACGGGCTCTGGTAATACGTAAGGAGGACGTGATTTCATACATGACAGGTCGACGTGAAAACATGAGGTAAGTGTAATTGATTGTGTAATTGTCATATAAGTCATAAATGCGTGTTCATGTTCCGACAACTTCTCTCCTAGCAGCGATGAAGCCTACAGGATGTAATACCGCTAAATCACGTTTCATGTTTTTTTTTTGTTTTTTTTACCATCGCGGAAATATAAACGTTGCGCGCATAACGTTGCGGTGACCATTACAGGACGTCCCCTCAAAGTCTTGGGGACGTCTTTTAGACCTCCCGAACAGAGGTCCACGGGACATCAAGGGAACCCTACACAATGTCGAGGAGGTGACGTTCGCCAGGGGACCTTTAGGGGACGTCGCCAGGACTTTATTTTGTTTACTGGAGAGGCACGCCTCTAGCTTAACGTCAACATTTGAAGAAGAATGTTCACAAATATACAAATCTCATCACTGGCCTTCTTTATACGGTTCTCTACTTGTACCAAATATACAGATCTCATCACTGGCCTTCTTTATACGGTTCTCTACTTGTACCAGATATACAGATCTCATCACTGGCCTTCTTTATACGGTTCTCTACTTGTACCACTCAGATCAAACAATTATTTTCCTCATAAAGAAAAATGAAAACTTGGAATAAATAAAACAGAACTTCAACCTTTTTTATAAACTGTATTTTGTGAGAGAAAATGCCTTGTCTTTAATTTCCCTCTTTATTTTTACAAAAGGAAATTGACTGGCACGAATGCATATGAATTAAAAAGTGTAGCATTTCATTTGCAAATGAAACTCTGTCCAAGCACTTTGCTGAGAATAAGTTAATAAATGGAGTTTTCTGGGAAGAAACAGCATGCCAAACGAGAAAGCTGCAGACTGATTTGGAATATGTTTTTTTTATTATTAAATTTAGCTGAAATCTGCAGGGCTCAGAAGAATCCCATTACATTCCCATCTGCCCAGTGTCTCGGAGGCCAGGAGTCACTTTTTCACTCATTCGCTTAAACCAGTAAATGGGTCAGAGCAGCCTTGCAGTACTTGCTTGTTTTAATGTCTAATGAGAGCTGCTTATAATTGACACTGTTTGAGGGGGGGGATTGTAGTATCCACCCACTAACTGTGCGTGTGTGTGTTTGTGTGTGTGCTGAGGGGTGTATGCATCCACCCACTAAGAATCTTAAGTGTGTGTGTGTGGGTGTGCAATTAAATGAGTATCCACCCACTAAATATGTATGCATGTGTGTGTGTGAACTTATAGAGGGGGAGGTCCTGCCACAGCAGTGGTAGCTGGCTCTGTGCTAACGATGGATCATTAAGTAATCATCTCTCCATGGGAATCCTTGGCCTGTAATCTATAATGCATGAAGCTCACCCCAACCATTACCCACACAGGCAGATCCCAGAGCTCTGCAGCCTTCACACCCATGCTGCAGTATGCTCGGCAGGACGGGGTCAAAACAAAAGGTGCTGCTGCTAAATTTGCCTGTGATACATTTACATGTATTCATTTAGCAGATGCTTTCATCCAAAGCAACTTACAGAGAGAGAAGAAAGAGAAGACCTTAGCTAGGAATTCCTACTGCATCAGTCAATACTGTATGTGAACCCCAAAATGTATCTGCAACAACAGAGATTATTACAAATGGATTACAATATATAATGTTACGACCCCCTGTGCCTCCTTCAGGTCCTGGCCTGTCAGTGCACAAGCAGGGCTGGGCCTGGTTAGGCTAATTACACCATTAGGTGCACCTGTATTGGGTGGGGCTATAAAAGGGGTTCTCTCTCTCTCGGTAGCAGGCTTGGCCAGAATTGAATTGAAACTGGCTCTTAATTCCAATTAAATTCTTGAATTTCACTTGCATTTCAATTGAGGTAGCAAACAGGAAGCAGAATTGCAATTCGAATTGAACCTACTGCAACAGGCATGTGCACACATAGACATCAAAGGGAGCTTTTCTTCCAGGATAGAAAGAGGCCTTTTTCTGAAGTGCTTTTAAAAAAGTAAATATTCCTGTTTGCACACGGCTTGTCTGTCAAAATTATTGATTGAACAAAAAGCTAAATATGATGTTGGGAGGTTAGCCTTTGTTGATGTTACGTTCCGGTGCCCTTTCTATCTCCCTCCCTCCCTCCACGTCTCTTGAGCAATGGTGAGCACACGCAGTCACAGCCAGGCAGTCACATCAGACAGACAGACAGCACCTCTCGGCGCCCAGCCCAATTGTGATAGTGCTTCATGGCTTGAGTAGAGGTGAGTGGTGATGGATGGATGACTAAAGTACCAGTGCCTCGAGTTTACAGCTAACTAGCCAAGATGAAAACAAATGTAGTGGACGTGATTCTTGCTAAAGTAAATGTAAAATGAGCTATAATGCAATAGCCTAAGGTAGCGAAAATGTTAGCTCCCTCTCTCACACCTTTAGTCCTATTAAAAAAATGAAGGTTCTCAAACTACCTAGGCTACCATGGTAGACATACAGGCAATTTTACTGCACTAAAGGGGTGATTCAACATGTATTCATTTAGCAGACACTGTTGTCCAAAGTGACTTACAGTACATATGTTGATTTTTCTATATTTAAATAGTATTTCATTAGTCCCTTCCATTGCTGTAGCGATGGGGCCTCTGTATCTTTCCAATACTTTAAAATTAATCTTTTGTATAGTAAAGAGGAGAAGAGGACCATCCATCCAATGGGGTATTTTAGCCTGGGCCTGGCTGTATTTTGGAAAATACTGTTCAAGACTGTAAATTCAATTCTGATTCTACAAGTGTTGGTCATCCATTTTTGGATCTCTAACCAACCCTTATAAACCTTCTCACATTCCCAGAAAGCATGTATTATTGTCTCATTGTGCATAATTGCATAACTGCATAATTATGATCAGGCCTTTACCTAGGCCTGTTCATTCTGCTAGTTTGTTCTTTGCCAATAGATCTTCATCAATGCATGATATAGACAGACCTCTGTTTTGAACTGGTAAATCGTATAATACTAATAATAAAGAACACCTTTGTGTCTCTGTGAAATTATTCTTTTGTAGAAATCTGTTGAGTATTAAATATTTGCACTTGCACCAACTTGTTTGAAAGCATTTTTTATTTGAAAAATTACAAGAAGTGCCCTTTTTTTCACCTGAGCCCCTGACCCCCAAAATGTCTGTGCACTTCCCATGTACGGCCATATTCACATTTTGTACATTAGGAAGATTCATCATAAAGATTACAGAAAAACCCATATATGAGTGCCGTTCTTCAGCTATCTTCCTGTTGCATCTCTCCACTAAACTGACGGTCATTGTGGCCTTCCCTTCCCTAGGTGCTGTGTACCTTCTTGTTTTTTCAACACACAGTCACTACAGCTGTTACATTCACAAACTCGTAAACGTCACATAGTTTGGAGGTACCAATAGTCCATATCAGATCAGAGACACATAACCAAAGCATCAATGTTGGTAGAAGTGTTTTAGAATACATTCTATGACTACCATGTAGTTTTTGACAAGGCAAGGCAAGTTTACCAAGATACTGGTATCATGATATTTCTCTCTCACTGTGCACTGCCTCAGCTCAATTAAGCTCTACAAGATATATCCAAATGTGAAACAAGAGATGGAAAAATAAAAGATTTAAAGACATAAGCTGTCATTCCTCACCCTAGACGTGGTTTCTCCTTCTCGCTGTCCAACATTGACACGTTCAGACCATAGGCTGCAGATTGGGACAGGCCTGGTCCCCGGTCACTGGAACAGAACAATACCTACAAACATGCTACGCACTCTTCATTACTAATGAATACCGGACCATGAGAACAGACTGATGGGAGTATTACTCGACTGTACTTAGATGGCAGGTGTTACATGAGCAAGGCACCTAACCCCTCACTGCTCCCTGAGCGCCGCTATAGCAGGCAGCTTACTGCGTCGGGATTAGTGTGTGCTTCACCTCACTGTGTGCTGAGTGTTTTTCACTAATTCACGGATTGGGATAAATGCAGAGACCAAATTTCCCTCATGGGATCAAAAAAGTATACTTACACGGGGATGCCCAGGGATAGGAGTTCTTTTCATACACTCTGCCTAGGATGTGTATGGATATGTCAAGGACTGGATTCATCTTCCTCTATTCACTTCATTTCTATTCACCTACTGTAAATGAAATGTTTAAAGTTTGAAGTTATGAAGAATAATTCATAAAGACAATGAGTATTAAGAGAATCTGACTAGACTTACACTAGGCTATACAATTATGGAAAGGTAGGTGTTATTGATATGTATCATTTTGATTAGTTGTTGCTACTTGGCATGAGGACTTGTGGGGTGTCACTGTCTTCTTTCCTAAAGCATGTAAAGGATGCTTCAGTGTATCTTATGCTAAAGGAAATGTGAAAGGATGCATCAGACCTTTCCCAAGAAGCCAAGTCATTCTGAAAAGCCCCTAAACAAAAAAGACCATTTGAATGCAGCCAAAGATTGCTTGGTACAGACACTTTTAAACTGTTTTTAATATATTTGTCCTATTTTACAAAAATAATCTTTCCTCCAAAACAGCCAAGAGTTGTGCTCTGGGCTAGGTGTGGGTTTCATGTCACTCTTGGCTCCAGTGAAAACTGATGAACCCATGGACCTGCTGATGATCACTTTCAGATGGGCTCTCAACATTTCTTCAAGCTCTATTAGGCAGTTTCCTTTGATAAGCAGACACATGTAGAGAAAACACACACACATGGACACGCACACACACACACACACGCCAGTTCTGGCAAGCGATATGTGGATCCAGCTGTAAATGTAACTCAGCCATACCATAACGTTCTTCAGATGTCCCCTTCTTTCCCCATGTGATTGCTGCAAGCACCCAAGGCCAAGCCACAGGCCTGAGATCAGTCCGTAAGTTAAACGGAGACCAGATCAACACAGCGATAAGAGAGTATGAGGAGGGTGAGAAGGGAGAGGCACTTTAGACATGGAGCTGGCGTTCTGAGAGAGAGAAAGAGAGAGAGATGGGAAAGAGAGAGTGAGATAAAGAGATGGGAGAGAGAGAGAGATGGGAGAGAGAGATAAGATATTAATCTTCCAAAAAGGCTCCAGGTACCAGGGAAAATCGCACACATTTAAATTAGGATCAAATAATATTGAACATACCCTTGACTATACATACCTTGGCCTCAGAATCAATTACAGAGGAACCTTCAACATGGCTGTAAATGACCTAGCGACAAAGCACGCAGGGCTATACATGCTATAAAAAGACAAATACCTTTTGAAATACCAATCCAAATTTGGCTGAAAATATTTGAATCAGTGATAGAGCCAATTGCCCTTTATGGCAGTGAGGTGAGAGCATGCAGAGCTGAATTAGGCCAATATCCACTCTTGATTAAAATCAGAAAAAGAACAATTAAATTCTGGAGACACATAAAACTCAGTAACCAACACTCATTCCATCATAAAGCCTTGCGCAATCAAGAGTTGAGCAAAGGAAATAGCTCCTCTCCCAACCTGCTCTTGAGTCATTCTGCTCCTCTAACACACACTGATACAATAGGTATTCAGGACCAGGTACAAATTGAACATACTGAAATAAAGCAAATTTCTCCTATCTTAAAAGACAAATATTGCCAATATTGGCAATCCAAAGCCAAGACACAAGACACGCAAGATGCAATGCTACTTGGCATTGGACAGAGGGTTTGTCTTAGCAGACTACCTAATAAATATAAAAGACACAAACTTAAAGAAAACACTAAGCAAATATAGACTCAGTGAGCACCGATTAGCCATTGAAACCGGGTGACACAAAAAAACATGGCTCCCAAGTAATGAACGCCTATGCCAACAGTGCAGAGACAGTGTTGTCGAGACAGAGCTACACTTTCTGACCGAGTGCAAGTCATTTCAGTCAGTTTGTGATCTCTACTTTCCAAAACTTGATGAGAAACACCCTGAATTTAGTTCTTTAACAAACCTAAATAAACTAACGTACTTGCTAGGAGAGAAAAAGGACAGCTGTCTCATAGCTGCACAATACGCTTTCACCTGCCACCAACTGAGGGACAGTGAGTGATACACACACACAGACATAGACACGCACATGCACACACACGTGCAAACGCGCTGATGAACTCACATACAACCACATGCAGGCAGTCACCATACTGCTCTCAATGAACTCTTAATAATACATTCAATGAACCGATGTAATACTAAGTACTATTGTTCACAAATCTCAGTGAAGTAGTATGTTTATACAAATGTATATATCAGTTTAAAGTATGTGTATATGTTTTGTCTTTGTAATTGTTGTTATGTCTTACCTTTAACATGTACCAATTGCTTTGGCAATACAAGTTTTCATTTGTCATGCCAATAAGGCAACTTTTGAATTTGATGGGAGAGAGAGAGAGAGATGGGAGAGAGTGAGAGAGAGAGAGAGATGGGTGAGAGAGAGAGAGAGAGAGAGAGAGATGGGAGAGGCACTTCAGATGGCCCTGCTTTCAACATCACTAGCTGTGAAAAACTGGAACAAGTCACAACTTGTCTTTAGGGCATTTTCTTAGAAGATTACATCATCAAATTTGATATGCTTTATTTTCTGGGCCTGAAACTTTTCCCTGGGGCTTTGGTACATCTTTTGGTACATCTCGTGCCCACAACTGGTGCCCATAGAAAAAGGCATATTGTGCCTAAATTTGTGCCAACCTTAATGCAACCTTAATGCATTACTTTAATTGGCCTTCAGCAAATGCATCACAAGGGAGAGGAAGAGGGGGGGGGGGCAAAGTACAGTGCCCCTGAGGCAGATTGGGTGAATGGATGTTCCTCTACCAGTCAACACAATGGGACATCTCCGCCAAATTGTTTATTTTATTTGTTTTTCTCCACTGGCGCTAGAGGTCTACCAGCCCATGAGGGCTCCGTCTGTTTCACTGCCCTGCTAATGACCCCTGGAGGATGGCTGTCCTCCATCGAACACCCACTACTCCTCCTCCACCACCACCACGCTAACACACACACACACACCACCTCCACCACGCTCCTGCTGGCATAACTTCACCTGCCCCACCCGCTCCGCCTGCCTGTCAGCAGATGACATCCCGCCCTTTGGTTTGTTTACCTCCGTCAACACGTCTGATTTCACACCTCACCGGGTAAGGGTGTGTGCTTATGCATGCGTGTGTGTGCAGATGTGTCTGTGTGTTAGCGTGCACATGTTGTTGGTTTGTGTGTGTGTGTGTGCGTGTGCGTGCACGCGCACGTGTGTGTGTGTGTGTGTGACATGTGTGGTGTGTGTGTGTGTGTGTGTGCATTTTTGTGTCTCTGTGTTAATGTGCACATGTTGTTGGTTTGTGTGTGTGTGTGTGCGTGCGTGCGTGTTTGTGAAATTTGGTGTTGTTCCGGCAGTGAGTTTGACAGATGATGGCTATGTCTGTCAGGAGCTTCCATGAATCACGCAAGGCCATTGTCCTTTGTATAGCTGATGTTTTCACAAGCACTTGTTTGTTTGAGTAGTGTGATTAAAAATGACAAGGCAGGTTTATTGGGCTTTTCCACCATGCTTATCACAGCATGAAGTATTTATGCCCGAAGGAAACACACATTACATGCCACACGTCACATCACATCGGTCTTATCATGTCATCCAACCTTTAGTACAAAGCTTGCACATGTCATATCCAGAATGCATCAGCCATTGCAGTCACTGCTCAATGGATGGAAATAGTACAATAACTGGGTTCTACTTTAAAGTTTTGTCATTATAACAATGGTGAAAACATCTCTGTCCAAACAGTCTCTGGCCTTGTGCTTTGTCATCTGAGTTGTGCCACTGTTGGGCTGTTGTTGAGTGTATCTTTCAACCCAATGCTCCACCTATGGGACTCACACCACTAGCCACCCAGGGGTCCCACTCTGTTGTTCCCACTTCTCTAGGATGAGTCCTCCATCTACAAGTATGCTACATCTAAAGGCCTCCACTCTTTAGTCGGGCGGACACTGTTAGATTTTGGACCAATTTTAGCCAGACCTGCCAAACTTTAAGATTAGGTTAGATTTTCATCCCATTTGTTGTGCAGTTTGAGCCGGCTCTCGGTGCCCGCTTAAAACACGCAACAGTCAGTGTTCCAACTCCAGACAGTCAGAGGTGTTTGTCGATTGCCTTGCTCTTGTGTGAACAGTTTGAATGTGTAGTGTGAGCAGAGCAATTGTGACCAATTGCAATGTGAGTTACAAAGCAGAGGCGGAGCTATGGGCGGGGCCGTTGCCACAATAATGAGGACCCTCCTCTGCGTTGCTGAGGGTCCCCTCCGATCATGAAAGATCTGAATGTTATTGCTAGAGTTGGCCAAGTCATTGAGCATAGTTTTCCTAGAGCCATAGAACTAGGTGATAAGCTTGATTATATCTGTCATTTTAGATATACTATTAGATTATAGTGGGAGTCATAACTGAAAAAAAATCAGTGAAATCCCTATAAAGCTGTCTTGAAATGTAATAATTTGTAATGTTTTGTGGTTAAACTATGTTGTTGCGGTTTGTATTTAATATAACAGAGAGTAAGAGGCAGGTTCCAGTTAGCTTGTCTTTGTTGACATCTCCTGTTTAATTTAAGAAATGTCAAGAGAAAGGAAATGATAAAGGCAACAAAGAAGATGGGAGGCTAGAGGAGGTGGCGGATTTATCAGGTTCCCATAGCCTCAGCTTGGTTTCACATTGGCTGCACTCACTGTGATTTGTAACATGGCCAAGAATATAAAAATTAGCTAGCCTTCTACTTTCCATCTGAAGAATCGAATTGCTGAGTCTTCATTAATTAGCTATATGCCTGTTGAAACGCATTCCACTCAGATAGCTAAGTGGCTACCAGGCTCAAAATTCACTTTTAATTGCAAACAGAAATGTACATCTTTTACATTCTACAACATTTCCAAAGCAACGCATAACTTAATATTGTGATTTCAATGTGGTGCCAACGAGGCTAGAGTTGGTAGAGCCTTGAACAAAAGCTGGCAAAAGGGCCTTATGAGAACCGTTGAGACTCTTCTTAAAGTGACAGTGCACCATTTATCAATACTTCAAGATAGCGGTATTTCTTTAGAAATTAATATTTCAAAATACACTATAGTAATTATAGAAACTAGATGTACCGCAGAGCGGTACAAAATATGACCGCCGTCCAGTCCAGCACATGTTTTCCACAAAAATAAGTCACGCTGAAAGGCATATATGATTCTAACTGTCTCACTGAATTGCATTATGCACACTCAATTCTCACTGGTATCTGCTAGACAACAAGTACCAAAACATGATTAGTTCATAGATTTCACATGTAAAATACATTTTATACAACCCCACCCCCATCTTGCCTGTTCATAATTCTGAGAAATTCTTGAATTGTGTGCATGTGTGCGTGTACATGTTTATGTTTATGTGTGTGTGGGTGGGTGAGTGTGTGTGCGTGCATGTGCATGTGCTTGTGTGTTTGCCTATTTATGTGCCTGTGTGTGTGCATGTGCATGCATGCGTATATATGTGTACTGTGTGAGTATGTGTCATACGTAGGATTACTGTGAATGTATGTGTGCGCGTGTGTATCTGTTTATGCACATGTGTGCATATGGAATGGGTTTACATGACCCCTGGAGGCAAACATACGCAAAAAATTGGTCATAGGCCCTACGGTTCTCAAGATATTCACAGAAAACTGTGTCTGCCCTACCCTCCTTTCGGGGGGTCCAGTCCAGCGAGGGGGCTACAGATCAAAACAAAAAACGATGGTTCCATGCTATCCATGTGGGGTTACATGCCCACCAAGTTTCGTGTACCCCGGTCTTTCAGTGTCCCGGGAATCCTTGTTGGTGTACGGTCACTAAATGTACACATAAATTATTTTATTGTAAGGCCCCCCATGAACGAAAGTCCACGAAACTTGGCATGCATTCGGAGGGTGTCATAATGATCCTACACTTTCAATTTTTATGCAGTTTTGACCATGTCAGCCAGAGATATTGTGATGAAAACACCTAATGTTTTACTTTTTAATTTTTAACTAGGTGGAGCTATACATGAAATAAGTGGTAATGGGATAGGTTGACATGCCCCCTTAAGACCAACATACAAAAAAAAACGGTTCTCGAGATATTCACAGAAAACTGTCTCCGGCCACCTACAGGCCAGTTGGTGTATAGTAACATAAATTAATTTATTGTGTGGCCCCCCATGAACGGAATTCCACGAAACTTGGCGTGCATTCAGAGGGTGTCATAATGATCCTACACTTCCAATTTCGTGCAGTTTTGACTGTGTTAGGTCACAGATACCAGCGATTACAACACCTCATTTTTACTTTTTTGTACATACAAAAAAAATGGTCCTCCTAAACCCTACGGTTCTCGAGATATTCACAGAAAACTGTGTCTGCCCTATCCTCCTTTCGGGGGGTCCAATCCAGCGGGGGGGCTACAGATCAAAATGAAAAAAGATGGTTCCATGCTATCCATGTGGGGTTACATGCCCACCAAGTTTCGTGTACCCCGGTCTTACAGTGTCCCGGGAATCCTTGACGGAAATTTGGACATGCAAAAAAAAACTGACTAAACCTATATGACCGCCGCTTCGCTGCGCGGCGGTCATAATAATGTATAGACAATTTCCATTACTTGAGTTGTTTGTGTTACATTTTTGTCATCATTCAAATGTTATTACGATGTATGATTCTAAAACAGTATTGTTGTGCCCCTGCATGCATGTGTGTTGGGGGTAGGGGAAGGGGGGCCCATCATCCATCTCTGCCCCACGGCCCTGTGTGCAGTTGTTCTGCCACAGTTACAAAGTCATACTCAACTAAGACAAAATGTCTTAATTATTTTACTTAATTTATTAGCCTAAATTAACATAAAAGGGTTAAAAGTTAAACATTTTGATGAACAAATTAATAAGTACTAGAAGACTGATGAGGCTTGATGGTCTTTTGGGCCCCCACCATCAACTTCAAGTCAGCGCTACCACCATCATGGGAAGTCTCGTACACATGTGAAACGACATGTAACAGAGAAAAGATTTTTAAAAAAGAAAAAGGAAGTCAAATACACAAAAGAAGTGATCACAGGAAGATCTGACGGTTGCTTGGTACTCAGTCCAGCTTCTGCTTGAAGACTCTTGAAAGTGAATGGAAGCTCAGTCTGCTGTGGAAAACAAGACTACAGTCATTAGTGCCGGGATTACTGTCCTGCTGGTCTGACAAATGTTCCCCGTGATTTGAATTTAACCCATTTGGTGATTTGAACATGCAACGTGATCAGGGTAGCAGGATAGCTGAATAGTTGGCATGACGACAGTCTAAATCCTTCTCTCTTTCACACAGTCATTTTTTTCCCTCAGTGTCTCTCACTTTATCAGTCTAGATGTCTGTGTATGTCGGTCTGTGTAGTTAACACAAACACACTCACTCACACACACACATACACAAATACACTGACTGTCACACAAAAAAATACACTCACACAAACACAGCCATTCACATTCTCACACTTATACTCTGTCATCTCGTTCTTTCCCTTTTCTGTGAACCTAGTCATTTAGGGCTCCGAGGGCATTGTGCAGCTTTCAGCGGCCGGCCCTGCACTGTATATTCTCCTCCACACAGGAATCCAGTGGCTAGCCGTCCCCTGGGCCCGCTGGGGTTTGCTCAGCAGCACTGGGGGAGGTGTGGGGCTGGTGGAGCCGCAGTGGATGGAGGAGAGAGAGAGAGAGAGAGAGGGAGGGAGAGAGAGACAGATAGAGAGGGGGAGAGAGAGAGAGAGAACACATGGTTCTCTATCTCTCCATCAGTCTTCCTGGAGTGATCAGAGCTGAGCTTCACACTGCTGACTCTCGTGTGGGCTTGGAGGTCAGACCCAAATACTCCTGACTGACGTGCACACACACACACACACTTACACACACCTACACACACACACACACACATATACACACACACACACACACACACTGCTGCTTCTCACCCTGTCCTAGTTTTCTTCTTGTGTAGGAGGTCACAGTCAGGGGAAAACTGCTCATCTTCTGGGAAATCCATGACCTTCCCAGCCTAACTGAGCTGCTGTTTTTTGCTGTAAACACACAGAAATACTCCACATACAGAAATACTTCATTGTCTTCACCCCCCCCCCCCCCCCCCCCCATTTCATGCTATCAAGCCTGTAACTCAATAACTGTGGTGCCTAGAGAGAGAGAGAGAGAGAGCACTCCATCGTGTGACTCCCATGGGTTTGAATAGATGTGGGGCCACTTTTAGCAGTGAGTTCACAGAGTTGGCATTCTTGACTGTATAGCACTGACCTGGTCAAGTCTGTCGGTTCATGGGACATAAACAGAGTCATGACCTAAAGAAGGAATGAGGGAGACATTCAGTTGCCGTTTCAGCCATGAGCCAAATGCTATTTCCCATCATTCAATATGCCAAGGCTAAAACAATGCACGTTTAGGGTGTAAAACATGTACTTACAAGTAAATGGAAATAAGTTTAGGATGTAAAAGCATGTGTTTTTACAAGCACATTGTCTTGGGATTTTGGTTGGGCTGTACAAGTGGGAAGTCTATTCTTGTAACAATGCAGAGAGCCTAAAACAGTATGAGGGTGCTGACTCCGACAGTCTTTATTCTGAGAGGCATGTGGTTATGGCTGTGACCTTTATAAGACACTAAAGGAACATGGAGCCCAGGGTTCAGAGGTTGTGAAATCCGCTGGGTCTGGTAAAAGCTCCCCTTTCTCTAAAGATATACATTACCTCTCATACAATAAAGAGGCTTCTGAAATGGCCGACACCTTGTTAAGTGGCAGGCAGAAAAATGGTTCTCACACAGGAATAGATATACAAACTCAGCCCATGTATGGGATAGTGCCCATGTATGGGATTCCAGTATTTCCTAATTGAATGTGTGAGCTAAATAAATACCCTTGGTCCATTGGTCCCAGTCACGCAAGATTGTTAAAGCCATTGGAAGATATTGCATAGATCAGTGTTTCTTAACTGGTGGGTCGGGACCCAAAAGTGGGTCGCGCAACCTTTTCAGGGTGGGTCGTGGAGCTTGTGGTGAAAAAATTCAAATGCTACCTTATCAGATCTAATATTGGACCTTTGTTTTGATAGACTTTATTTGTATGTCATTGGGACAGAAACCCCAGGGTGTGGTGTGCAGTGAATTGCTGGCACATGAGAGTATGAAACCATCAAAGATAAAATGCTACATGAAAGCAAAGCACCCCTGTCAAAGACAAACTTATCGAGTACTTTGAAAGGTGACATCAGGAGTTGAAGACTTCCCAAATGTAATGCCAAACATCAGCATGTTTCAAACAAGTAGGCCTACAGGCACTTTGCGTGTCTTACCATGTATCACCATATCCATTGGCTTGAACGCTAAAAAGATATATGGGCCGCGACTTAATGAACATGGAATATTGTGGGTCCCAAAGCCAGACCAGTTAAGAACCACTGGCATAGATTGCATATATGTTCAAGTTTCTAAATGGCTTGCATACTGGCTTGATGCTTTAGCCATCCAGGTCAAACACAGAACACATATCCTACAGATCCCATTCTACAGGCACACCCATCTATTTGATGTCACAGATAAATGGCTTGGATGTATGCCAGAGTATTTGCACATGGCATAACACCAGGTTTGGAATTTCACCATTCTGAGGGCAAGGCCACATGGCCTTCAGTTGGGCATATTTGGTGGGGGGCACAAAGGCCACATGTCAGGGCACCAAGGCCAAAGTTAACTACACAGTAGTAGGCTATAAAAATGATCAAAGTTGTATTTAGCCTATTCACTGCAGTAGACCTGCATCACTGTATGAAACATTACAAAAACATGAATCATGACATATTACATATAACTGTAAATCATCTGATCATCTAATATTTACAGATATCTAGGCTATATTTAACATTTATTTTATATTTGGCCTGTTATGAAATCATGTATTGAACAATTTAAGCACAGCTCAGCTTTAAGAAACTCAAATAGCCGAGATGCATGTTTAGCATTTTGTGATCATTAAGGCTACTTTCACAAACTCTTAGTCAGGTGTCCTCTGATTTACCGATATCTAGGCAATATTTGTAACATTTATTTAGCATTTGGCCCGTTATGAAATCATGTGGAACAATTTAAACATATTGTAAAACTTAAAGCCCAAATTTGGAGACATCCATGCATGTCGAAATTTACTGCAAATTCAAAACTGGATTACTCTGGAACGGCTAACTGTACAGGGGGCTGCTTTATACCTTTGTGTTCGGTAAGGTCTGCTGCTTATTCCGATATATGGTTTGTCGTGTTAAACAAAGGGTTCGTGAAGTATTCCACCGAGATGAATGGGTAGGGAGATGGGCGCAAAACCTTCAGTAGAATTTATGATTAAATTGAATTATATTATTTACTTTTCTCGCGAACCGTTCACCAAAGCAATTAGCAGTTAACATCGTTTAAAAGCTGAGAAAAAGCTCTTTCATGTGATACGTGTGATGTCTGTGTGATGAGCAGGCTACTTCGCAAGTAGTTCAACAGAGAAGAATGGGTGAATTTAGACACACTTTCTTTCTTGCGCTGTCACTTTCTCCACTGCGTAAAAGACTAAATTAATTTGCGCTGTGAATGCTACGATTATTTTGACAGGCCATAGGCTAAATAAAAACGGAGTGTCTATTTACACCCCTGGTACGAATAGCCTTGGCCACACAGCTGAGCTATTCATACCCTGTGACATAACAACAAAAAGACGTTGCTCACGTGCAAAAAAAACGCTATAAGTAGGACGCAAAGCAGAATATTGAAAAAAGGGGGCACCAAGGCCACCGTGGCCTGTAAATCTCTGATTTTTAAAGGGGCATCACGGCCAACGCAAGGAGCAACGACGGCCATGGCCATCGTGGCCGCCGTGAAATTCTTACCCTGCATAACACCCACCCTTATATACTGTTTAGTTAGCACTATGCATATAGCAAACATCGGCCATGTCTCTTCAATTCAGCATTCCAGAGTACTGGTAGATTTGGTTAAGAATATTTGGGGAATCTGGATTGTTTTTTTTTTTTAATTAACAGAAAACAAGAGAAAATTAAAAGACAAATGTAAGAGAATGTTTCTACACAATACCATGATCATGGCTAGTGGTGTGAGCCCCAGCTCTGCTCATCTGGTGGAGGTCCTCACCACCTGAGAGGACTGAAGATCCCTCCATGAGATACGTCACTGGGGTGTGAGTCCAGTAAGGTCCAGATTGTGCTGCAAATTTGATCTTATCTCTGTGGGGGCATTTCTCTCCTGCACTAATGTAGACAAACCACTTCTTTATGAGAGAGAGTGAGAGAGAGGGATAGAGAGAGAAGAGGAGGAGAGAGAGAGAGATTTTACAGAAGCCTTGTAGTCTGTCCTCCCCACGCTGAACGCTGTTTCAGCACATACTAAATCCGCCGCTCTCCCTTTGCCAGTCTCTGGGCGCGTGCTCACATGTGGTCGAGCCGCTCTCTCTGGTTCGAGCGAGTCTCGGCATGGGGCCGCCAGACCCGCAGGGGCTGATGGGAAACATCCCCACCAGCCGCTCCTCAAACGGACCCCAAAACCAGCACGATAAGAGCAGTGGAGACCGGAGAGAGATTAGACGTAGCTGCTTGTCATTAATGTCAAATGGTTGGTTTGTTTGTGTGTGTGTGTGTTTGTTTGTGATCACACATGTGTAGGGGCTTGCACATCAGTGAAGGCACACACAGATGCCAATGGAGATGGACACACACACACACACACACATACATGCAAGCACTCCAGGCTCCCCCCTGCCCTTTGAAATGTCATGCCTTCATGGCTCCCTTGGGAGAGTTGTCGTAATACTGGCACTGTTTTGCGGCCGCAGTGTTTCATCGCCAACCATCCTACAAGCACACGCCTCACTCCCCCTCACAAACACACACACACACACTCACACACACTCTAACACATATACGTGCTGCTGACACACACACACAAACATACAAACACACACACCCTTCCCCCATGCCAACCCCCTGGCTTGCAAAACAGGGGCCCCGCTCTTCTGAAGCGCTGCAATTTTGCAGTGTGGAGTTGTTTTTCTTGGATCCCAATCAATACACGCGCGCGCGCCTGGCCCCATGAGCCACCATGAAAAACAGAGCAGCCTCACCTGCAAAGCGGCTAACGACTATGTGGCGCGGCATGCAGGCAGGAGTGTGAGGGCCAGATAAAAGATGAATTATAGATACGTCGCTGCAGGGCGAAAAAACACGAGTGGGGCAGGCGTGTTTGGATGATGTTTCTCCAATAACGAATCCCGACGGCGTCTCGGCGAAACTCGTAAACACACAGATAGTGGGAGAGGCCGGAGAGAATGGGAAAGGATGAAAGTGTGCGTGTGTGTGTATGTATGTGTATATGTGTTCTTAGATGAGTTCTTAGGGGTGAAGGGGCGATTGACTTCCGATTGTTTGCGTACTTCAAAGTGCATACTTGAAAGAGGCATAGACTCTGCGGCAGTAGTTTCGCTTGATTGTGTGTGGACTTCTCTTGTCGAGAAGGCAGGGGGAAAACACTCGCTCCAGGAGACTTTTTAGCGCCTCCACCTCGAAGAAAATTCCATGCCCACGTTTCGCCCTGCAATTCACATTCACTGCAGCGAGTGATGGACAGTGTGGCTTAACCGCCACACACCGAGTGAGGCTCTCTCACAAGGGCTCGATAAAAACTCACTTTCCAATGAAAACAAAAGGACGCTCCAAGAGCAATGCTCTCACAGCACTCCGCCTCGTCAGACATTTTTCCCCTGTGAATGAAAAGCCCATTAAAGGGAATTAGAAGAAAGAGTGCTTTCATCACGGAGTATCAATCATTAATAGGACATTGGTCATCATTATGTCTTTGACCTTTAATGATGTTGAATTGCATTTACTTTCGGTAATAACAAAAACATGGCTCGCGTAGAAACTAAATAACTAAACAAAAAAAAAACAACACTCTCCAGAATGGACTCGAGTGTTGCTGCCTGGAGTTTGAGTGTTTTGGCATCACTGGTTCGACACCGACGCACAGACAGAGCTGAATCTTGAGTTGAGCTGAGTGGCAACAGCTGTGTGCCGCTCGTGAAGTCAGCGCTGAAATGCCAACCCTAACAGCAGTCGTCCGAGGGGGTGATGGACTGCTTAGAACACACAGTCACCACCACCCACCCACACACACATACACACGTACAAACAGTCAATGCACCTTCTGAAGAAGTATGCCCCTTTTACCTGGGGCCAAAGGCAAATAAACTATAATTCTTAAATAAATCTTACAAATGAGCTGTGAACAGAGAGTCGAGTCGACAAGCCTGCCCAAGCACTGGGAGTGTGAAATAGATAGATATGTGTCAAAGTCTGGCTGAGTAAGACAAGATAGATAGATAGATATAGATACTTTATTAATCTAGATAAGAGGGAAATTTTAGTATTATTCACCCCTGACAACATGCACACCAACACTGGGTGTGTGTTTGAAGTTGATATTTTTGCATCGTAACTCTGAACTACAACCGTGGTCCAGATGTGTGATATATCAGAAGATAGTCCAAATGCAAGTGTTTGATCCAAAACTGGCCTGGGAAATCTGCATTGTATTTCTCTAGACCTGAAGCCTCTGTTTCCTCTCCAGAGAGGGGAAATGTAGACATGGGCCGTTTGCTTCTGTGAATGTCGTTCTGTGGTGAAAACTTCTGGAAGCTTCCATAGGCCCTGCTTTGGTGGAACTCAGTGCAGAGTGGTCAGGCCAACAGCGAGTGGAGAGTGGCCTGAGGCATGCCTGCAGTCCCGCCGATTCCTTTCTTCCATTGTCAGCCATGCGTGAAGAACAGATACAACAGAAATACAACCCCCCCCCCCCACACACACACACACACACACACACACCACTTCACTTTGAAGCCCAAACACACTTGAAGCCAAACACACAATTCCCTGTGTGAGCTGAGTCGAACCACCACACAGACGGAGCCAACAGACTCCAAACACACTCTAGCCTCACACACACTCTAGCCTCACACACACTCTAGCCTCACATACAAGCAGCCTGAAGGCAGGGCGAGCACATGGAACAGAGTCAGGCCTGGGTTTGGGTGGATGCAGCCCACCACTGTCAGGGTTCTCTCATAGCTCTGGGTGCTATGAGAGAGATTGCTGAAACATTGTTGCTGCATTTTGCCAAACTACGTAGGCAAAAAAAGCATCTTTGTTTCACTTTATAAAAATGTGTTTTTTCAGGCTTTAGATAGATAGATAGTCTTTATTGTCATTGCCACTTTTTGCAAAGGTACAACGAGATTAGCTGGTAATACTACATACTACTTGTTCTTACAGCCCTAACCATTTTGACAGAATTACAATGGGACACAATACTATAAACAATATGGGGACTAGCTGAACCTATCTTGAACCTAGCTGCATGTATTCTGTTTCAGTGTTGCATGACATCATCTGTTTACACAATGGCCTGCTAAACAAACAGCCAGAGCCTGATGCCTAAGGTGATGCCAAATCTGCCGTGCCAAGACTTCTTGGAAAGACGCCACACACACATACTGCAGAGAAACAAACTGTCAACCGTTTTGGTACTAATGAGTCAGACAGCATGGGTTTGCGTCTCAAAGGTGCCACCTGAACAGTAACGGCATCAACCAAAGAAAATCAATCAAATTGCCCTGGATGAATAGTATTGATCATAGCTCACGTTATATAAAATAATAATTACAGTTATCAAGAACAATTGGTCCATTGGAGTGAATGACAATACATATAGCATGTCAGACATGAAGAAGGTAATGTTTTAAAGGATGGAACTCTGTATGGTTTCAGTTGGCTTGAATGCAGGAGTGCTACACTCTTCCATGGACTTGTATTTAACACAGCACCACATGTGTACTGGAGTGGTATTGCAAGAGAACTGTTTTGCATGCTAACTTCAGTGGCTATCTGAACAACACAGAGCATTTTAGACATGATGTTCAAACGGTTGTTCCTTCACATCCTGCTGCTATTTCTAGGTCATGCTTAATGCTTTAAATGAACAAAAACTCCACCTTTAAAAGGAGCGACATGGCTGGACTGTGTGGAGGTGCAATAGCTGTGGTGTGTGAGAGTGTGAATTGTTGAGCTGATGAGGTGTGTAAGTGTGTGAACACCAGTGTGTGAGCGTGGAGGTGATAGGGAGGAATAGGGAGTGTGTGACGAGGCTGACTTCATGCTTCAAAGCCGTGTCAAGGGAGCAGGACGGTACTCCCAACCCCAGCCAGGCGACGTTTACACACACACACACACACACACACACACACACACAGCCCCAGAGAGAGAGAGAACAGCAGAGCCAGAATGTAAATTTCATGACCTGTCTCCTCTTTCCCATAACTAGACTTCTTATTTCCTGTCGTTTATTTCTCCTTCTCCCTGTTCCTTACCTCACTCTCTCTTTCTCTCTTCCATCATGCTGTCTCTCATCCCTCCACCATTATTTCTCTCTCTCTTCCTTTTGCTCTCTCCCCCTTCCTTTTTCTCCATCACCTCTCTCTCTCTCTCTGTTACTTTCCTCTTATCTTTTTGCCTCTGACCCATTCTGTCTGTCACTGTCTCCTTGTTGTCACGTGCACACACACACACACACACACACACACACACACACACACACACATATCTCTAATGCCCCTTTTATCTTTCCCTTGCCCTTCCACTACCTTCCAACCCCAACCAGTAACATTAATCGACCTTCTCTCTCTCTCTCCCTCTTTTTCTCTCTCTATCTATCATAGAGAGAGAAAATGGTGAGACTTTTTTAGAAGCACGGGAAAGTAGTGGGTTGAGAAGTGGTGTGGTGTTGCTCTTGGGGAAGTCAGCCACACCAGAGGCCACGATTGAAGACCTGAATGTGTGTGTGGCATTGAATACACCTGAGTGAAGTGTGTGTGTGTGTGTGTGTGTGTGGCACTAAAGAGCTAAGTGAGCAAGGTATTAAACACACGTGTGTGTCTGTGTGTGTGTGTGTGTGTGTGTGTGTGTGTGTGTGTGCGTGGCACTGAACTCATTTGGTTGCAAACACAAGAGCCCACAAAACAAACAATGTGCTTATACATTTTCCATTCCAGGTTTAGGAGACCTCATCATAAGAACTTAATTTGTCCTTGTAATTCTGTTCCTAAGCATTCCCTTTCAGCCCAAAAATGTTTTTTGGGAAGCCGGTTGGAATGGTTTCATATTGCATTTTTTTGCCAGGTAAAAATCTGGATTGTGGGGAAAGCCATTTGAACATCAAAGGCCTATGACTCAATGCATGCAAGGATGTCCAACATTCCTCTCTGCAAAATTGTTAAATTGATGTTTTCATAAAATACAGAGTACATCTCTTAAATTATTTGTAATTTTGAAGCATTTTTGAAAACACTGAAGAGTAGTTGAGAACCTCTGCAAATCTCATTATTTACAAGGAGGGATACTGAATTATTTATCAAGGCACCAGTTCCAAAAAAAAATATCTGGAAACATTTACAGTGAAAAGAGCTGCACATCACATGACATTTTGTGTGTGCGTGTGTGTGTGTGTGTTTGCCTGTCTGTGACAGAGCGGAGCTTGGGGAACAGGAGAGGGAAAGAGCAATGCTATGTGTTCCTTTTGGCTTGTCCTTGAGTTATCATTGGAAGACTTCAGCATAACTGTCATCTCTGCAAAGCGGTTATTCCGGAGCCAACATTTAACACACACACACACACACACACACACACACACACACACACACACACACACACACACACAACGCAAAACAGAAACAAACATTATTCATAATACCATAACTTTTTTTAATCGTCTACACATACACACACTTTGTCACATACAAAACATAAGCGGCATAAGAGCCTACCATTCAAACTTCATATTCCAAATGTGTTTGAAAGAGAGCAGATGCCTTGCCACGCTGCCCAAACTCAAATGACCGTCCCGCAGAGCGCACTGGGCCCACTGGTTATTTTCTTTTGGCCCAGATGCTTCGCAGCTCCATCTCCTCCATGTCTTCTGGGTGGGCCTGTGTGATCACAGCAGCCTGGGCAACACACCCACAGTCCCACAACACATACTGTGCAAATATCCACTAGGTGTGTGTGTGTGTGTGTGTGTGTGTGACTCTTCAGCAGTTCCATAATGAGCATCACTAACCAAGCAGCAATTCCAAAAATTGTGATCCCACCCATTTATAATGATGTGCAGGGTGATTTATGACACACTTAAACAAGGCAGTGAAATATGGTATCATCACGGAGAGCCTCAGACAGCGTCGCAGCGACCGACTGACTGACCTCCAGGAAGTGCTCGGCTCGACCACAAACATCTCAGATATTGACCTGCGCTCTCCAGCCGAGGCGGTTCAATCCGCAGGAGCCGGGCGGCCTCAGGCAACCGACAGACAGGGAAGGGCCCAAACACAGAACAGACTTGTGCTGCTGCTTTATTGTTGCTGTGTTGTACGGTTATCGCGTGCTGTGCGGTTATCGTGTGCTAACGGTTGTCTTGCAGGGCATTCTGCCCCATAAGAACATTTTGTATATTTTAACATTTAAATGCATCAATCTGGAACATTTTGAAAAGAAGTTCAGAGGTTAGACTTGATTATTTTTTAGATATGGATGGAAATATTTGTGCTGTAGCCTAAACCTTTTTGCGCTTCAGAATTTTAATCATCCACACACACAGGTGGAATAGCTATGATGATACTGCAGTAAGTTCACAACCACAAAACATATTTGCTGAGTTTCACAATTCAGAAATGGTCGTACATTTCAGCACTCCATGAAATTATGCAGTAGTCTTGTGGCCACCTGTGTTGTTAAACTAGTTAATCTAAGATAAGCTAGTTATATTGGTAATTGTATATATTGGTCATTATAATGGCCATCTATACATGCTATATCTTGGCTGGTCTCCTCATATCTGGGAAAGTATGATGTGATAATATTTGTCTTATGTAATATGTCTTATGTCAGCCTTTATATCAAGAAAAAAAACATTTGCGTCTCATGATTCTTTCCTTCATATTTTTGCATTACTGTAATGTCACTAGGAAGCATTATATGTATATATATGTATGTGTAAGTGGGATTGTCTGGAATGCAAGAACCATGATGGTGGGATACTCAGGCTAATCAATTTACAAAAATGTTTGTACTGACATAAATAGTTGGCCCAAAGTTGGAGACCATGCAGAAATTTGTTGCAATTTCAAAAGCGGATTACTCGGGAACCGTTTGTTGTACAGATGCATTATATCCTTGTATTCAGTAAGGTCTGCTGTTTTTGTCATATATGGTTTGCCATGTGTTGAGTGAAGAGTTTGTGAGATATTTCACCAAGAGAGTGTGAAGAGATGTGTGCACAATGCAAATATGATTACATTTCATGTAAGTTCAATGTTAAGTTTCTCGCGAACCATTTATTACAGCAACTTGACGCTAAATATCATTGGAAAGCTTAGATTCCGCTCGTTCACGCGATATCTGTATGATATCTGTGTGACGAGTACCCCGAGAGCAATTTCGTTGAACCTGGACTTGAGATTTTACTGGGAAACCGCAGTTCAATACTGGGGCACATGCCGCAGTAAAAAGGGTCTAGTGACGCCCTGGCTGTACAGTTGTGTGTGCTGTACGGTTGTAGTGTGCTGTATTGTGTTGTGTTGTGTTGTGTTGTGTTGGGCTGTGCTGTAATGTGATGTGCTGTGCTGTGTTGTGCTGTGTTGTGTTGCCTTCCTGCTGTGTTGTGTTGTGTTGTGTTGTGTTGAGTTGCCTTCCTGCTGTGTTGTGCTGGGCAGTGTTTGCTGTGTTGTGTTGTGTTGTGCTGGGCAGTGTTTGCTGTGTTGTGTTGTGTTGAGTTGTGTTGTGTTGTGTTGTGTTGTGTTGTGTTGTGTTGTGTTGTGTTGTGTCGCCTTCCTGCTGTGGTGTGCTGAGCTGTGTTGTGTTGTTTGCTATGTTGTGCTGTGCTGTTTGCTGTGTTGTGTTGGCTTCTTGCTGTGCTGTGTTGCTCTAATTCTCCAGGACTTGGCTCCTCCCAGCTGCTTGTGCTTGTTTGGGGATTTCAGGGGGTGATTTCCAGAGTGTTACCTGAGGTGTCATGTCTGGCACATTCAGTGGTTAAGTGTGTGTGTGTGTGTGTGTGTGTGTGTGTGTGTGTGTGTGTGTGTGTGTGTGTGTGTGTGTGTGTTTGTGTGTGTGTGTGTGTGTGTCCACATGCCAGTTTGAAATGTATGTATTTATACATTTTCATGTCAGTTTCATGTGTTTTTGAGCTACACACAGCAAAGACCATCTCTAGCCAATATTATCAACAAACAGCACATCATCTCTTTTTTTCAGTCGCAGAGGACCAAATGGCAAACAGATATAAGACCCTTAAACTGGTGCAGTCAACTTGCACATAACTGGATCTGACATTAGTACTGGCTGTATGACATTTATATGGCTGGTAGTTAAGAATTTGACATGCAATGAAACTCTCATTCTATGTATGGAACGACAATAGCAATCTCTGCCTGTAGGTAAGGGTATGCCAAGAATTCTAAAAACACTACAGAATGTATAACTTATAGCAAATCTCCTGTCCTAAAATACCTCTGTGGCCTAACCCTGGGAATGCCATGGAAAAGTTATGGGTATGTACCACTATACAGTATATGAGCCTTGCTTGGCATCGTGTTTGCAAATGGAAAGTGATAAACATAAAATAACATCATACCAATGTTTACCCACTCAGATATCAACCCTTAAGAAAAAAAACCTTAATTACCAAGCCATCTCTATAAAGTAATGTGTTCCATTGCAAGATTAACCCTTCACAATAATCAGGACCTAATGATCAAAATCAAGAATTCATCCACATACTATGCATACATACATGCAACTAAACAAAAAGGATAAAAAAAATCCCCCCTTATCTGTTTGGCAAGCTATCTGTAACACGAGGCACTGACACACACACACAAGCAGCTCATGAAAATGCATCCTGTGGGATCTGACTTGTTTTTCCAGAGCACTATGAGACACTGGAGCAGTGATCCTAATTCAAACAGCTCAGCTTTAATATTTACAAAATACCGCAGCCACCACGGCAAGGCTTAAGACTTCTAACATCATACGTGAAAGTGTCGAGTGACTCCTTGCGAAGGCTTACAAAATCTGCTGTGTCCCAGGACTGCGACTCACAGGGTTTCTGGCATAGTGTGGCAAGACTTGGCTTTCACAGCGATCACGAAACCTGACCCATTGAGTTTTATTCAAGTGTCTTAACCTTTTTTTCTGTCAGCGATGGCACGTTTGATCTTGTTACGTTACCATCTACCATATTGACCTGTGCTGAAACAAAACATGGCACGAGTACGCTGGCAGCGGCACGCACCGAATCAACTGGCAGAGGAGGCCATACAGTGCTGCTGCAGTGCACGTGTCCTGGGGGTGAACTGCCATGGCGCTCAGATAGACGGGATGTAAAACTTCATCAATCACTCCCTTCCAGTTTATGTTCTCTCTCTCTCTCTCTCTCTCTTTCCGTCTCTCTTTCTTCCTTTGTCTGTCGGTCTCTGATTCTCTCTCTCCCCCTTCTCTCTCCTTTTCTCTCTCTTTGTCTTTGTCTCACTCTGTTGTTTTGAATGAAACCCAAGCCAGAAAGGTCTGAGGAGTGCCAGGCAGGTCTGCCCAGTGCCAATAAGCAGCTGGGCTTGGGACATCCAAGCCTTTAATCACACACACACACACACACACACACACACACACACACACACACACACACACACACACACACACACAAACTCATTTACACAAACAGACATGCACACACACACACATCTCACTTTTTTTCTCTCAAACACAGACAGTGTCAATCATATACAGACAGTATAAGACAGATTCAGAACACACAAACAAACACTGACACACTCCCTCATTCTTTTTTGGACTCTATATCTGTTTCTCTTTTTCCCTTTCTCACGCCAGACACAGACACACACACACACACACACACACACACACATGCCACACGCTCTCCAACACTCCTCCTGAGATCCAAGCCTTTAATCCAGCGAAGATACTCAACTCATGATTTCATCCCCTGAGGGGAACCACAACCGGACTTTGTCTCCGCGCTAATTGCAAACACATGCAACCCTTGCAGCCCGTGAACTGGGGAGGAAAAAATGTAATAATAATAATCTCCACACACACACACACTCACACACACAGAGAGAGAGAGAGAGAGAGGGACAGAGCAGAGAGGCAAATTGAAGCAGAGTTGAGGCCAGGGCTGGGCTTTTTGTTTATGTGATTAACACATGTCAGTGTTAGAGAGGAGTCTATGGCAGGCTTCGAAGGGATGTGGAATATATTTTAAAGGTACGGGCGTGTAAGAGTATGTGTGTGAGGGATTGCAAGTTCACACGACTCACAGAGATGGAGGGCAAGAATGTGTGTGTGTGTGTGTGTGTGTGTGTGTGTGTGTGTGTGTGTGTGTGTGTGTGTGTGTGCATGCGTGCGTGCACTTTGGAAAGGGGGTGGAGAGGAGTGTAAAGTTGTGAAGGTTGTGATGATCTGATACACATGAGATGCTGCATGGTCTCGAGGCGAGGGCAGACACACACCCTAGAAGACCTTGTTGCTGTTGGCATCTCAGGGTTGTGTTTTATCTCCACTGATTTGCAGCTGAGAGTGCTGGGACACAGCCAAGCTTCGTTCCTTTGCCTTGGGTCAGGGTTGCTAATATTTAGGCATTGCATGCTTCTAAATTGGATGTTTTCGTGCCTACAGGCCAAAACTGTCTGTTTTTAAGTTTCATTTCACTTTTTTTCCCCTAAGAAAACCAGGTCATGTAGTTTGGTCCCAGGTGATGTAGTTATTTTTTGCGGTTGGCCAGGCCAAGTCGATTGTTCTTTTTTCACGCTGTTTCGTCTTGTAGCTCGGAGCATAGTAAAGGGTGTCCTGGCCCTAGCTGTCTTGATTGGATTTACCTTAAAGCGCAATCTCTGCTTGAAAGAGACCACCCTGCTGTTTTGGGTAAACATCTTCAGAATTCAAATGTCTGCAGGGGAAGCACAGGGCTCGATGGGGGAATAGACCAGTCCAGAGTTGCATTGTGGGATTGGTTTATGGAACAGCAGAGAGAAGCAGACAAGCACACTACTCACTGTGTTTAGTGTCAGTATCCCAGTTAAATGATCGAGATTATGAAGCATTGCAGTTCTGTATGCGCATGTAAACATTATATCCCGATTTCAGACAAGCCTTTATCCCGGTTTTGAAGTGTATGTAAAGGTAGTCACTGTGAACTCAAAAAAAAAAAAAAAAAAAAAGCAAAAAAAAATATCAAAATGTTTAGGTACTGCTTTAATAAAGCAAGGTATACCCATCGTATGTTCTGGCATACATAGCCTTTTGCATCACCTTTTGCATAACCTTCTTATCACCAACACCAACATCAAGTTCCTGATGGAAAAAAACACAACGCTGTACAGGTGTTTTTTCAGATGTATCAAAATAGCACTTGTAAAGGATGGCACAGACGCTCCTCAGGAAGAGAATTGTGTTGGCCATCAAAGGCTTAAACGTGTATTGAACCTGTATAAAACTTTGTTGCTATATTTCAAAGGCTTAAACGTGTATTGAACGTGTATAAAACTTTGTTGCGATATTTCTGTGGTTCTGTGATATTCGTGTGTTTCCATTATTCGTTTTTCTTTTCACATTTTGGATTTGCCCATTTTCAAGGTTAATGGAAACGCACCTAGAGAGGGATAGAGAGCCGTATAGAGGCAGAGGTGGGCTGACTGCTCACAACAGGAGAGTTCTTCAGTGGTGAATCAGTGAGAGTTCTTCAGTGGTTCCTGAGTGGTGAATATTCACTGCTGTTTACATCCCTCTGTCCTGTGGGGAGACGCACAGCAGAGAAACCGAGAGAAGAGCAGAGGAGGGGAGAGGAGAAGAGAGGAGAGATGAGGACATGAGGGGAGAGAAGAGCAGAGGAGGGGAGAGGAGAAGAGAGGAGAGATGAGGACATGAGGGGTGAGAAGAGCTGTCTGCCTATATCTCTGCTTGTCCTCATTACCACCGCATGATGCGCTGATATATACACACACACGCACCCACACACACACATCCACACACACACAAGTACAACAAACATATTCACAGATACACATTAATATTCAGACTCTTCAAACACTTAATGTAAAAACGACGACACTGATGTGTGATTCTACTTCTCTACCCCCCCCCCCCCCCACACACACACACACACACACACACACACACAGTCTCTCTAAATCTGCTACATTTCCCTCATTTCAGAAGACAGTTTGAAAGGTGAGCAAGGCTGAGAGGAGAGTAAAAAAGAAGAGAGGAGAGTGGCGCGTATCAAAAAGGAGGGGAGAGGAGGGGGTGCGCACTCACACACACACACACACACACACACACACACACACACACACACACACACACACGCACACACACACACACACATAGGGTCTGAGGGCTGTGGCAGCCCAGAGCTGTGTGGCTGTTTAAAGCTCAGCCTCCCCGCTGTCAGTAATTGGGTCCCGTGTTCCTTGCCACCGTGTCGACACTTCTAAACATGATCACACCCTCCCTCCCTCTATCTCTCTCCCTCGCTCCCTCCCTCCATTCCTCTTTTTGCTCTATCTCTCTCCCTCCTCTCTCCCTCCATTCCTCTTTTTGCTCTATCTCTCTCCCTCCTCTCTCCCCCTCTTGCCTGCCTGCTGCTGCTTGTCCTATGCTAATGCCCCTGCATGCATGCTAATTCCTAGCAATTATCCCACTGCTGCTGTGCCAGATCTGCGCTATAGCATACCGTGGCCCAGCGCGCCTCAGAACACACACACACACACACTCCCACGGGAAACACCTGACAGCGCGAGCAAGCGCTTGTGCGCGGCTGCTAAAGCTGTACGAGAGTGTAGATACACACAAGCGAACACAAATATTGTCTTGAGGGTGCCGTGGATGGAGTTGAACATGTACCTGCGGTAATGACATTGCCAGTCGCTGATGTGCATTGTTATTGGTGGGGGATCGTTCATTTTGTGTTTTAAGTGCCTATGGTCATCATACCAAATTCATCTTGTTTGCTATTGTGTCAGGTTGTTGTGTGATCACCTTTCTCCAATTATACAGTCAACTACATTGTGGTTTATTTTGATATACCATATATGTCCCAAATGAATGTATATTATGTTCTATGTATGTTTTGTTGGTCCTGTAGCGATATGATGCAATATAATATGCTTTATTGTCCCATAGGGAAATGTGTCTTAGGGCCCTATCATGACATTCTAAAGCGCATCGTCACTCGTCAAAAGCTTATTCAAATTTAGTAGGATGTCCAGTCCACATTGGGAGGGGTTTCGTTATCAAACGTCGAGCGCATGGCGCAACAAGGTGTTCCTAGGTTTTTTAATCAGTCATATGGGTGTGTTTGAGGCGTAACACATTATTTAAACCAATGAGAATGACATCTGTCATTCCCTTTAACGGCGCAAAGCGCAATGTCAAATAAATGCATCTGTATTTTGGCATTCAACGGCGCATTTGAAGGAGGCTGCTTGCGAGACCATATGGAATAGTCATTCCACTAAACCATGCTTTATTAAAACCAAGCATAGCCTTCACGCATTTGCACTCGTCTATTATTTGAACTCATTGGCAAAGTGAAACTAACTTCACCAAGGTGTCAGTCAACGACAAGACAGTTATATGCAGTTACTTTCACTATTGACTGACAATGGGTTACAATCGAAAACATAGGCTGAAAAAAGCAACACTTACCCAAATATTGCTCAAATGACTGAACAAAACAACATTTATCCTGCAGAGAAGTTGCTTATCTCGTGACAGTGCGTCTTCAGCTGTGCTCCATATATGTCTCTCGCCTCTCCCCTAATCACTTTTAACCGTCATTACCAATTTGCAAATGATGGTGAATAACTACTCATCATGAGATGTACAGTATTTCGTAATATCTTTATTCTAATTATGTTTCCCATTGTAATCGTGCAATTTGTAATGCTTTGCATGGACGTGCACTGGTGTGCGTTCATGAATGATAAAAGGATGGTGCTTGCACCTGCCAATATGACTGTTGACATGCGCTCTTAAAATAGCATATGAACAACTCGCCATTGACTTCTGACCAGGTTTAGGTGGTGTATGATAGCGATTTTTAGACAACGCGCCAGGCCCCTCCCTAGGTTGTTTATTGCCACACCCCTGGTCGCAATGTTTAAAAAATAAACGTGCAAAATAGCTAATTAAGCTTTGCGCGGGTGAATAACGAGCTTTACGCCATGCGCTGGAGCCCAAAATACAGCCCTTAGACTCATGCTGCACATGTAGATGCCTTCCAAGTACGCTAAAAATGAATTACACCATGTTGTAGGCTATGCATTCATGTACATCAAAGTTCTTTATCCCTCAGCATGTCTCAAACACAGCAACCAAATAAGTCCTCTTAAAGCAATACAATGAATCAATTAGGCCCTTTTTGAAGAATGTCTTTTGTTAAACTAATTTTGGTATCATATTCAAATGAATTGTAAATGAATGTGTTTATCTCTGAGGGACAGATAAACATACCTGTCTTTCCCACTAGCCACTTAGGCTTTGTACTCTGTAGCTCTGTGGTTCAGGTTGGAGGAATCTGTGGAAACGTAAGACACATTATCACCAGGAGGTGCCAGTTAGCATGCTAGCATGTTGAATTTCCCCTTGGGGATCAATAAAGTATCTATCTATCTATCTATCTATCTAGCATACTGTGCTAGCTGACCCGTGGCAGATGTTTACACCTGTTATGCACTATGGTGTTGCCTTACATGAAAGAGAGGGCTGGCTAATTGTGATCTGGTAAAACACTCAGTGGTGTCTGATACATGAGTGTTTGTTACACCACCCTCCTCCATCTTTTCTCTTCCTCCACCTGCCATCAGAGCGAGCTGCACGCAAATGCCCGGCCTTGGTCTCTGGCGAACAGGACGATTGTCCGGCTCCGACGTGTTTCTCCTTTCAGTGGCACTCCCAAGGGGCCCCGTGTCTCCGGATTTGTTGCTCCATTGTTTGCGTGTGTTTGAGTTGATCCACCTAGACGGTGCTGGAAAAATGAAGCACACCCCAATGGCAAGGGCTCCTGTCCCCGGGGGGTAGGGCAGGCCGGGAAAGACAGGTTGCGTTTTATTTTCCCCCGTTTGGTTTTTAAAATAAATTACCCGTTTCTGTTTACAGGAAAGACAGAGAGGCGTGGAAGGGTTCCCATGGTGTAGGATGCCCTACCTTCAGGGCTGTTTCCTCTGCATAGTCAAAGGTGGCTAGCAACGTTTAAAGCACAGCTGCACAGAACAGAGTGAGAGAGAGAAAGAGAGGAAATGAGAGTGAGAGGGTGTGTGAAAGAGAGACGGAAAACAAAGAGAGGAGTGTATGTAAACATTGCTTTGTGCTTCAGGCGGTTTCTTGACTTCCATCCTTCTCAACTTCAGTCAGTGTGAGAACACACAATGTGTGTCTAAGCCCAGGATTAACCAACTCTAGCGAGTGAGTTATAACCGGAAAGGGTGAGAGCAGACAGAGAGAGAGAGAGAGAGGGTGAAAGTGTTTCTCTCTCTCTCTGCTGAGTCTTTGATGTTTGAGCTGATGTGTGATCATGTCCTGTTGTGTCTGTTGTGTTCCAGAATGATGAGGACATGTCCATGATGAGCATATGTCCATGATGAGGGCGTGTCCATGATGAGGGTCCATGTTATTCCAGTGAGGGGCTGCAGATACTCTAGCTGGATGAAGTGGTCAAACTAAAACAGTTCAATGTGCATGGCCGCATGCACAAACACATAAGCTGCTTTCAGGCATAAGTGTAAGTCCGCATGTTCTGTGGATATCAAGGGGTTGGCCCGTATATCTGAACAACATATCCCGACATTTGGAACTCCGAACTTAGCCGACTCTTCCTCTCTCTCACACACACACTCACTCACCCACCCACTCATACACACACACACTCACTTACTTACCCACTCAGACACACACACACACACACACACACACACACACACACGCACAGGCATTGTGATAGATTTATTATTTTTCTGCTGCATTTCTCAGCCTGTTTGGACAAGCAGCTTTGCTCTTGCTTGAAGTGGCGGTATGAACAGATGGGATTGGTTTGCATGAGCAAAGCGAGAGGAAATAAAACCAAAGGACAAAAAAGTAAAACAAAAAGTCCTTCATGTCTGCAGAGAAGAGCAGGAAGAGGTGAAGAGAAAAACAGAGTGAAAGTATAAGATTGAATCAGGTGAAATACAAAAGAGCTGGACGCAAAGATGAGCCAGGGGCCATGGCCGTCCTCCTCAGGCACAAGGCCTGGGTCACCACCTGGGCAGACCGCACTACTGCCCTTCTTTGTATTGTACTTATTTTTTTTATTATTGTCACTTGCTCTTTTCTCTTCTTTCTTAATTTGCTTTCTATCTTTCTTGCATTCTTTTTTTGCCAAGGGACTACAGATGCTAGCTTTTTTGCTAACTCTGGCACATTTACATTTTGAGTGTAAACAAAAAATGTCAATTGATGTGCATTGTCCCTTTTAAATAAATAAATAAACAAACATGCTTTCATTTCTATTTCCTCACTGCCCTTTCATGCCTTTACTCCACAACTGCTCACAAATTTATGTGCAAAGCTTGCAGCCCACACACCTGTACCAGTAATGTACTCTGTTTAAACGAGGTACAAGGTCTTCAGCGAGGTAAACCATCTGTAAGCAAGACCACAACATGTAGGCAATAAGAGCAGACAGGCGTCAGCAGACCCTCGCCCCTGCAGTGCAATTGTATCAACCAAAATAAAACCCAATTTTAGTACAGTACCCTCCAGAATTATGGGCACCTCTGCTAAAGTTGACTAAAAAGAGTAATATAAAATCATCTTTTGGGAATTGATCATAAGATAAACTTCCAATAGATGATTTTATACTCTTTTAGTAAACTTTAGCAGAGGTGCCAATAATTCTGGAGGGTACTGTATCTGGATTCTGAGCTAGATCTCTGGATGATTATGTGGAAGGACCAAAATGTCTGAATAGAAAATGTGAAGTATATTGGACCATTACTTTTGAAGTTGTGTGACTGGATGTAGACAGAACACAGACAGACCCACTCATAGTACCCCCTCTTTCCCCCTACTGGGGGGCAAACCCGCTCATAGTACCCCCTCTTTCCCCCTACTGGGGGGCAAAAGCAAACATGAGCTTGGCCATAGAGCATACTGACCATCAGTAAATTGTGAACATGTTACAGCATTACAGTGAAAGGCAGATGGAGAAAGGGACAGAAAAAGTGTGTGAGAGAGAGAGAGAGGTTCAGTGTTCAGCGTTTGCCTCCATTTGAGCCAAAGCAAGCCAATTGCATGGGATCCCACCAAGCAGCGCTTAGACAGAAAAAAAAAAACTTGTTTTACACAGACATGATGGCCAAGAGCTCGCAGGCTGGAGGACTGTCAAGGGATGGTAGGCGTTATGAATGACTGTGATCTAGCCAGTAAGGTAGGTGTGTGTGTGTTTGTGTATGTGTGCTTGTGTGTGTGTGTGTGGGTGTCTATGTGTGTGTGTTGGAGCTGTCCCCAGAAGGCTTCAAGCCCCTAATAGAGATTAATGATCTAGAGTGAACCTGTCAGACCGGTGGAATTTAAAAAATCACATCGAATTCATCTGGATCCCCCTCCCTGCAGCTCTCCGCCTGAGCCAGTGCAATGGTTTACGCACACACATTCAGTCAGAGTGAGCGATAGTTACGCAGGTCGCCGGAGAGAGCACATACCTACAATTGGATTATCTGTTTCTTTTTTCCTGGAAAGGGGACCACTGAGGTCTGACGGCAAGCCTTGCCTTCTCTTCCTGCTGTATCTCAACCAAAACAAACACTACAGTAGAGAGGCAACTATCCAAAATAAGCAAAACGCAAATGTGAGCCCTCTAATTTGTTAGAGCCAGTCAACTGTTTTCTGTAAAAATCTTTCTTTCTTCATCTTCTCTGTTAATCTTTCTTTCTCCATATCTTGGTCTATCACTCTCTCTCTCTCTCTCTCTCTCTAGATCATACAATTTTCCAGGCAGGAATGCCTGATCCTTTGGTTCTGTTGTTCTGGAACAATTTTATTCCTTCATAATTATATAATTTCCTGAACATTTTGCCAGGATTTTTTCCATGTAGAAAATGGGCTTTAATGCGAACCTTATTTCAGCAGAGACGACTGAAAGCCACCTTTGTTGGGTGCCGGCGTATAGCACTATATCACATTTCCGCTTACTTGGCCCTATCCTGTCGCCCTTTGCTTTGAAAGTACCTACACTGTCAAGTTGTGTTAGGAACAGAATGCATATGTACACTTGAGCAGAAGGTTCACAGTTCCTGTACAGGGACACATATAACACAAACACACCCTGAGGATGATCGTACACAGCCTCTAATGACATGATGGGAGACAGATTGCGGTAGGACTCTCCTCAGGTCACCTCTGACTTAAGTTAGACATCAGTGCCATTATATAACATGCTGAGGGGCAGTTTGCCGTCTCCCAGCTATTAGCCGTGGTTTATACTGTAGCGTCGGTGGATGTACATGTTTAACGTTGAATGAGTGTCTCCCAGAATGCAGTGCGAGTGAATGCTATAATGTGTAATGTCGGTTATAATAGTTGTAGTTACGTTGTGTACCATGTTGTGTATTTGTTAGCGTGTTAGTCTCTTTGGTTGTACCTCATGTGTTTATCCTCGTGTTGATGTGTGTGGTAAACCCTTATTGTGTGTTACATGTGCGGCTGAGACTACCCCTGTGTTGCCCTATGTAGTTATCCTAGTATGTCTGATTGTGTTTGAGTCTTCCTGTTCCAATAAATGGCCATCCTGGCCAAAGGTGATTCTTGTCTGAGGGTGAGATTGCTACAATACATTGATTTTGCAAAAATTCTTTAGCCATGAGGCTAAGACACAGGGGCAGTTACTATAATATGGTATTAATATGTTTTTTTTTACTTGCATAAAACACTACCCTGCAGTTTATACACAGTGCAGCTAATACACAGGAAATTATCGTATGTAACTCTGCTGTGTTGGTGTTGGGTGGGGTGGTGTTGTTGACTGTGTGTCCATGCATAGGTAAAAATATATTTTTCAGGGGTATCATGGGGGCATGCATGTCAGTAATGGTAGCTAATAATCAGTCGGTAGTTCTTCCTGTGTGTGTTGCCTGTGGAGACGGCCTCTCTGGTTCCACTTGACCATAATGTAGTTATACCTTTCAAAATGTGAGCACAGGACACAGGGACTCAGGTAGAGGAACTCATATTTCATACCCAGCGCCGTCTGTCATTTAGCAAAAAAAAAAAAAAACAATGAAGGAAGTTGTGAAGTGATCATTGAGCAACGTCTACATTCCCAGACTACACATAGTAGTTTGGGAATGTGTACAAACAGCAACAGTAAACACATGCACTGAGATAGACTCGCTAAGTTTTCAGACAGCTGGAACCGTGATGCAGAGAGAGAGAGAGAGAAAAGAGAGAGAGAGAGAGAATCCAAAGGTCTCAAGCAAAGAGAACCGACAATCAATACAAATTCCTCACCCTCGGAAGCGTTCCAAGTGAGGGTTCCACTGAGGCTACAGAGAAATTACAAAGAGAGACATGGGTCTGCAACTTCACCACAAATTTCTGAGGAAGACATTTTGGGTCCATTTATACGGAACATATGAATCATGTCTCCTACACAAAGACAACTAGAGTGAGGCTAGTGGATGGTCAAGGAGGCTGGAGAGAATAATCTCTCACCCCAGCCAATGATAAGCAGCGGCCCTCAACAGATTAAGAGATATTTACATGTCTAATGAATGCCAGGAGTTTGGCTGGGAGCGGACCGTGTGACATTGGAATGTGATAGGATGTGTTTTGCCAAAGAAGAGGATTTAAAGCACAAAAGGTGGAGAATGTGTGTGTCTGTGATTATTGTGTGTGTGTGTGTGTGTGTGTGTGTGTGTGTGTGTGTGTGTGTGTGTGTGTAAATAGGTTTGTATGAATGTTTAATGGCTTGGCTTTGGGTTGTCAGGAGTAATATTTGTAATGTTTGAACGTTTGCATCTGGGGATTACAGCAAGTTACAAACCTGGATGGCCCCCATAGATCCTCATCCAAATGTGTGCTTTGAAGCTCTACATAAATCACTCTTCATGCCTCACAGATAATCATGAGTCTCTCTCTCTCTGTCTCCCTCCCTCTCGTTCTCCCTCTCTCCCTCTCTTTCTCTCTCTGTCTCCCTCCCTCTATCTTTCTCCCTCTCTTTCTCTCTATCTCTCTGTCCTTCCCTTCCTCCCTCTCATTCCCACTGTGTGTATGTTTGTCTGTGTGTGTCTGTGTTTGTTGTGTGTGTGTGTGTGTGTGTGTGTGTGTGTGCGTGTGTGTGTGTACTGTATCCTCACCTCAGAATGCGTGATTAAACCAAATGAAATTGGTTTCATACCAGCTGGCTCATCCCCAGGCCAAGGCAATTATGAATTATAAACAAGCAGTGCTTAAAACCACACTCTTACACATGTGCATGCAAACACACACACAAACACACACACACACACACACACACACACACACACACAGACACACAGACACACACACACACACACACACAGCTTTCAAGGGCACTGTGCACATTTTTGATGTTAGTTTATCCAATGTTGCCCTAAACCAAATGTACTCATTTTTGTCTCAGGGGAAGATCAAGGAAAGACACACACTTATACACACACACACACACACACATACACACACACACACACACATACACACACATGGTATTTCTGAGAGGTATGAGGTCATATTGAGTTCTGTTGGTTCATCTCACCTTGGCTTGACAGACCTGAAACAAGGAGAATTGCTGAAAAGAGCTCCCCCCTCCTCTCTCTCACTCTCTGTTTCTCTCTCTCTCACTCTGTTTCTCTCTCTCTTTCCCACTCTTTCCCCCCTTTCTTTTTGTTCTCCATCTGGCAGAGGCAGGGAGTTGACATTTAGGAGCAGCGCCCAGAGCTGTAACCCCCACTCTGATGAACCACAACAGCCCAGCCCACCTCATTCACCACCAACAACACTCACATTTACAGTGCACTCACTGCAGTTTACTCACTCCCCACTATAGGCCTACTCACTGCAGTATACTCACTCCCCATTATACTCACTGCAGTATACTCACTCCCCCTATAGGCCTACTCACTGCAGTTTACTCACTCCCCACTATAGGCATACTCACTGCAGTATACTCACTCCCCACTATAGGCCTACTCACTGCAGTATACTCACTCCCCAGTACATTCACTGTAGTACTCTTACTCCCCACTATACTCACTGCAGTATACTCACTCCCCACTCTACTCACTCCCCAGTATACTCACTCCCCAGTATACTCACTCCCCACTCTACTCACTCCAGTATAAAAACTACAGCATGTTCACTACGGTGCACTCCCTCGTCCCTGCAGTATACTCACTACAACATCCTCATAACAGAATACTCCCTTCAGAGTACTCACTGCAGTACTCTCACAGCCACGGCATTTAGAATACAATGATGTCTGTCATCTAAACAGAACACTTAACATAGTGCACTAACTCAGACAGTTCTCATTCTGTTCTTTGCTGTTCTATATACAGTAATATGACCACGGACAGGAAATTGTTGGAGCCATCTATGTTGTGGCGATCTGATGTCATATGATAAGCCGAACCCAGCAGGGGGAACTGCCTGAGTCCTGCTGCACCTCTGAGAGTCCTGATGTGGGACCGAGGGCGGGGACTCCCCCAGGGCCAGCAGCCCAGCACACACACACACACACACACACACACACACACACACACGCACACACACATACACACACACACAAGGGATCAGATGGCCTCCCTCCCTTCCTAACCCGCCCAACTGGCCCTGTCGCCTGTGTGGGGTTGTTGTCCGTGTGGTCTCTGAGCGCTTTCAGCTCACTGTGGCGTGGCCCAGAGGTGGGCCAGACGTGGGCCTCAATTCAGCCGGATGTGGCCCAGGGGAGCGGCTCTGGACTTGGGGTGGTGGTGGTGGTGGAAGGGCCTCCTGGATTGCTGCCTGACTCATACATAAGTGCAGACATATTTGAGGCTTGAATTCCTCCTCGAGATGTGAAGTGTGTGTTTTAATGATTCCCATGAGCACTGGAGGGAGAGGGAGAAGGGGTGTGTGTATGTGTGTGTGTGTGTGTGTGTGTGTGTGTGTGTGTGTGTGTGTGTGTGTGTGTGTGTGTGTGTGTGTCGGGATGGGGCTGGCAGTTGTAAATCCTTACAGCACATTCTCTGAGTGTGTTTTTTTTTTTTCTGAAGCGGAGTTCAGAGAAAAGAAAAGTTATACAGCATAGGGAGAGGGAGAGAGAGAGAGAGAGAGAGAGAGAGAGGGAGGGAGGGAGAGAGAGAGAAAGAAAGACAGAGGGACAGGAGGAGTGGTGATGGTGAGCAGTGCTGAGTGTTGATCTTGGAGAGAAGATTTAAGAGCGAGTGTGTGTGTGTGTGTCAGTGGGTGTCAGTGAGTGGAACAGAAGCCAGGCCAGCACAGACACAGACACAGACCCACCTCAAAGGCTTTGATAGACCCAGAGCAACTCTGATGTTATGCAACACCTCAGCCCCATGCCCAAAAGAAGACAAGCCTGTGGAAGCTGTACATGTTGTGTGCATGGGCATCTGTCATTGTGTGTGTGTGTGTGTGTGTGTGTGTGTGTGTGTGTGTGTGTGTGTGTGTGTGTGTGTGTGTGTGTGTGTGTGTGTGTGTGTGAGAGTGTGTGTGTGTGTGTGTGTGTGCGTGTGTGTGTGTGTGTGTGTGTGTGTGTGTGGGTGAGTGTTGTGTGTGTGTGTGTTTGTGAATAGGTTTGTATGTATGCATGCATGTCTAATGGCTTGGCTTTGGGTTGTCAGGGGTAAACTGGTAAATGTGGAATGTGTATTTTAGAAATGATCCCTGTCAACAGAAAGTACACAAGGTTAATCAATCAGAAATTAACACACACACACACACACACACACACACACACACACACACACAGACATACTCACACACAGGGTGTACACACACACTCGGGCCATAGCAGACAGTGTATTTGTGTGTGTGTGTGTATGTGTGTATGTGTTATATGTGCATGCCTGTGATAGTGTGTGCATGTGTGAGAGCTTGCTTGGGACAGCCCCAGTTTGTGTGTCTGTGTGTGTTAGAGCTTAGATCAGGCCCAAAAAATCAAGCCCGACCCTACCCGAGCCCGTGCACGTTGTGTCCAAGCCTGGCCCGGCCCGACACATTAACTGTAATTATGAGCCTGAGCCTGATTTAAACCCAACAAATTTTTTAACACGTGGGCGTTATAACGGAAATATCGGCTCGGGCAGAGAATCTAAACTCTAGTGTGTGTGTGTGTGTGTGTGTGTGCCTGTGTGTGTGACTGTGTGTGTGTGTGTGTGTGTGTGTGTGTGTGTGTGTGTGTGTGTGACTGTGTGTGTGACTGTGTGTGTGTGTGTGTGTGTGTGTGTGTGTGTGTGTGTGTGTGTGTGTGTGTGTGTGTGTGCCTGTGTGTGTGACTGTGTGTGTGTGTGTGTGTGTGTGTGTGTGTGTGCCTGTGTGTGTGACTGTGTGTGTGTGTGTGTGTGTGTGTGTGTGTGTGTGTGTGTGTGTGTGTGTGCCTGTGTGTGTGACTGTGTGTGTGTGTGTGTGTGTGTGTGTGTGTGTGTGTGTGTGTGTGCCTGTGTGTGTGACTGTGTGTGTGTGTGTGTGTGTGTGTGTGTGTGTGTGTGTGTGTGTGTGTGTGTGTGTGTGCCTGTGTGTGTGACTGTGTGTGTGTGTGTGTGTGTGTGTGTGTGTGTGTGTGTGTGCCTGTGTATATGCCTCTGTGTGTGACTGTGTGTATGTGTGTGCATGTGAGTGTGTGTACTACTTTCAACTGAAAATCCACTTTCAGCTGGATGTTGGTGATGACAGGACCTCCTTCAGAGATTCCAAGAAGAATGAGCTGCGTGTGGGGTTCACCAGTCCTAGCCTGAGAGCTGCTGCTGCCTCCCCTGTTTGGCAACGAGGGGCAGACAGAGGCAGAGGGCAGTCTCCTTCAAACGCTCCCAGTTACTCTCAAACACTCCCAGTCCCTGTCAAATGTTCCTAGTCAAAATTCAAGTCTGACTAGACATGAATTCATGCACTGAGCACACATTGTGGTCGTGCAAGGTGTGTGTTGGTGTAACTTTATACATGTGTGTGTGTGAGAGAGAGACAGAAAAAAAAGAAAGAAAGAAAGAAAGAAAGAAAGAAAAAGAGAGAGAGAGAGAGACCACACCACATGTTTTTTTAATGGAAAGTGCAGACACTTTTTTCTATTGCGTTATTTCTGTTCCTCGCGTGTCCAGATCAGCAGACAACACTCTGGTTATCATTACACTGCTCAGCTTCATCACATCTCTTTCAGTGGTGAAGATGGAGCCACATTTATTTAATTTTTCCTGTGCCAACCCCACCCTGACAAACACAGACACACACACACACACACACACACACACACAGCCCTCCCTCTGGTAATTTGTTTATTTTCCCCACCAGCTCCTAATTGTTCGGAAGAGCAGACTTTTGTGATCTGCAGGACACACACACACACACACACATACACACACACACATGCAAAAGAGGAGACAATCAAATGTACAGTAGGAGCTGACTTGCTGCTGTAGAAATACTCTTCAAATGTTTGTGTGTGAGTGTGTGTGTGTGTGTGTGTGTGTGTGTGTGTGTGTGTGTGTGTGTGTGTGTGCGTGTGCGTGTGTTTGTGTGTGTACATGTGCACACTATGCTTGTTCATTCATTATATGTTTGATTAATTTCATTTACTTGCTGTTTACAGAAGATGAATTCCAATATACACATTCACCTGTTCACAGGATACACACACACACACACACACACACACACACACACACACCACACACACCTCTTTCTACCTCCAGCACAACCTGCAACCCTCAGTAATACAGTCACATTTCTCTGTCCAAAATATGTGAACAAAAAAAACTGCGAGAACAAGCCAAGTTCAGTTGTGTAGGTAATATCTGGCTTATTTGAAGTGTTGATAGGAGAGCACCAAAAAGGCCTGAGCTAATAAGCAATTTAGAGCTTGAAGCAGAGCCTGTGATGAAAATGTAATGAAATCAGCCCAAATTTCAGATGGCATAATCCCCGCCGTCCCCATAGTCTAATCACACCGAGCAGTCAGCGGAATGACAGCGACGAAACAAGCTTAATCCCTATGATTGACATCTCCCAGCAAATTGACTGAGGGTTTGCTGAAGAAATATTCAAGACAATTAACAAGTGTGATTTTATTTCATTCTTCTGCTGAGACCTTGTATGGCCTTCTCTCTTTCTCTGTTCTCTCTTTTCATATCTCCCTTGTCTCACACTTTACGCGCGCACACACACACACACACACACACACACACACACACATACACACACACATAAGATGAATTCCAATATACACATTCACCTGTTCACAGGATACACACACACACACACACACATAAGATGAATTCCAATATACACATTCAGCTGTTCACAGGATACACACACACACACACACACACACACACACACACACACACACAAACACACACACACACACACACACACACACACTCACACACACACCTCATTTCATTACAAAGCCCTGAAACAGAGCTGCGCAAAGATAACTTCCCTTACCAACCTGGTCTTCAGACACCCACCTCTAGAAACATATATAACACTTTACAGGTCCAAGACCAGGCCACATCCACACAAAATGCTTGGATTAACCAAACCCCCCAGAACCTAAAATACATTTATGACGAATATTGGCAATCTAAAACACAATCACCCTGAACAGGAAATATACACTTGAGAGAGAGAGAGAGAGAGAGAGAGAGAGAGCTAAGTAAGTATATGTGAATTAAATCCTCGGACTGTTCTCCAAATGCATAAGAAATATGTATATTACAGCAACATGGAGACCAACGTATGAATGAACCTCAGCTGCTGCATCTCATACTGTGGTACCAGGCCCTGTGCTTGATGATGGGGAGCGAGGGAACACGACCCAGACTTGAAAAGAGCAGAGATCTCCAGAGAGAGAGAGAGAGAGAGAGAGAGAGAGAGAGAGAGAGAGAGAGAGACATACACACACACACTCACACCCGAGATCTCTGGAGAGGACAGTGCGGTGGCTACAGCACATCCATCATTCATGCTCCACCTGCGGGTTCGGGGAACCTCCTGTGTGATCCGCAGCACAGGCCCCTCTGGCTACTGGGGAACAGTCGAGAGCACATCTGCATCATCGCACTGCGGACTCATCCGTACTCTATTCCACTCACAATGCTATTCTCTCTCTTTGTCAGTTTCTCTCACTGCGTGTGTGGCTTTCATTAGGGATCGTCATTCACAGAGCTTTACCATAGCTTCCGTAAAAATCCTGGATGTGCGTTCCATACTGTGCTTAACATGCAAATGATATGTGCATAATTACAGAGCATGACCAGAACATTAAATATGCATATTTTACAGTGAAGCATGGAAGGCATATAATCCACATGCGTTAGAACACCATACCTATACACTTAACCCATATAGACGCCTAGTAAGGATAGGCCTGAGGCATACAGTACGTGCACAGCAAGTCAAACAGACATGAGTCCTTGGACTCAGTAGCACGCCTATGTAATATAGCCTAGCTTGCACATGTTCCTGGCTTCAGGCTCACATGTGACTGACACAACATACTGTACAGAACATGGTGAAGGAGAAACTGAGTTGTATCCATATCAGCTCTATAAAGGGACGCCATACCAGTCAGCCAGGAAGAGGCTGTGTCAGTTTGAGGTGAAGTGACACGCTGTGGTAAATGAGGGCACATGGTGTCCCGTTGAAAAGACATTATGATAAAGGAACATATGGCAGAGCTGGCTAGGTCCCAAGACTTGTGACAGGAAACGCCGAACCGAGGCCTTCAACGCGAGCTGCACCTGTGGTAATGGATAGGGCATGAAACAGTGTGGTAGTGGAGCATGAGCCAGATAATGGATTGCACATTTAGCGTGACAGATATCTTAAAAAGAAACACACACACACACACACACATGAATGCTGTGTTGCAGCTGTAATGTGTTTTCTTGGAGTACAATAGAGTGTTCAGGTCTAGTCAGCCCTAACCTTTGCTGTTACACAGATTAAGGTTTACTCTACAGCCAACAGCATCTAGTGCATTCGGGTACAAAGACTTAAAGATTCCAACTCCAATACTTTTTCTCTTCTCGTAGACACAAGACACAACCCTGCTATGAAAACGCCTCCTCTGAAGGCCACGATGTCCTACTTAACAGCATTACATTGCAATGATTTAATGATGATAGCCTAAAAATGACAAATCGGCCAACTGGAGGAAAATAAATTAAAAAAAAAACATAGCTAGCAGTCGATGCAAATTGCTTCGTGGCAGAACTCTGTGATTAAATCAGGATGTGGGTGAATCTGGTTTGTAAACACAGGGAAGGAAACGGCTAGAGCACCGTGTTATGATGCACATTATCTGGCAATAGACTGGAATGTCTTTCAGACATCTTTGTAATAGTGAGCTAAAATGTTCTTCAGATCCAACAGCTTACAAAAAACAGAAACTCTGCAAGATGTCTTTGGAGGTCCCAAGAGCTCTGGAATCTGGAAGTTTCAAAGTCTCAGTGTTCAATTGAAACATGTGTGTGTATGTGTGTGTGTGTGTGTGTGTGTGTGTGTGTGTATCTGTGTCTATGTCATCATTGTTGTTGTTTTGGTTAATGTATTAAAGCTTTAAAACTCCCGTTTTATCATGTCCAATTATTCATATTGGTTTGAACTACTCCTGTCACCATCACTATCCATATTTGCCATTTACTTACCGGTCCTGACATTAGATGAGTGGGCGTCTGATTCCAGCTCATTAGCGTTCAGGTGAGGTGATTGCCGCTGGCTATTCAGACACTGACCTGAGCATAGCTCTGCCTCAGCACTGGGCTGCCACATTTGGGAGACGTGACCTGAGTGACAAAGGAGTTCCATCTGTTGCTATGGGTACCCCGTAGAGATTGTCTGGGCTGCTAAGTGGAACTGTGTTGTTAGCCAACACTGCCCCCTGCTGTTGAAAAGTGAACACTGCATCAACAATACAATACTCATGAAAGACCAGAGGAACAAGGCAACTGAGTTTAGCATATGGGTCACTCTAAACTATGAATTTGTACCTATCATCAAGAATAGCAAAAGTACTATTAATTAAAGGGAGGGGGATGATGAATATGAAAATGCATTTATTAATTTATTAATACATGTACTGTTCACATTATTAGAATTAGATTGAAATTCCTTACATTCTAAATTATATTAAATTATATATTATTCTCTTATTAGAGGGTACAAAAACAAAGCTTCTGCTGAATTGAGCTTGTATTGGAAGGCTGTCTCACCTGGGGGTATGAGTGTGTTGTGTGTGTGTGTATGTGTGTGTGTGTGTGTGTGCGTGTGTGTGTGTGTGTGTGTGTGTGTGTCAGTGTTGGGCAAGTTACTTCAAAATCGTAATGTATTATGTATTACTTATTACTGTCATTTCAAAGTAATTTGTTACATTATAATATTACTGTCTCTGAATTATAAGGCATTACACTACTATTGCATTACTTTTAAGTTACTTTTACCAAAATATCTAGAAATATGGATTTGGAATTCTAAATGCAGTTTATTATGCTCAATGCAGCTCATTGCACTTCTAATGGAGGGCGATGTGGTATAACATAATGACTGAGCTAGGCTTAAAGGAGAATTCCGGTATGATATTGACCTAAAGTGTGTTGAAACATGATACCGAGTGTGAACGTATGTCTCATAGCCCACCTCGGCTTGTCCCCTGCACTCCAAAATCTGGCGCTAGTTAGCCGATGCTACCAACAGCTTTTTCAATGGTGGTGCTTCGGCATCGGGCTAGCCATGCAAATAAATCACTGTTTTCGAGGCTCAATGTATCTCCACACTTCATTGGTAGACTTCCGAGGGCCCTGACATTTAAAACGAGACATTGAGAACTTTGAAAAAGCACTGGTAGTTTACTTACAAGACGATTTATACAGACAGTATCTTCACGAAGTTTAGCGTTTGCAGCCATCTTGAATTTAGTCACGATAAGTCGAGCGACGAGTAAGAATGAACAGGTATGATAAGGGATCAGATTCCAAAAACAATTCCGTGGAAATGCATGGATTCCAGTTTCTTCCAGTAGCAGCAACTGGAATCCATGTAACTCCAGTAGCTCCACCAGCAGGCGCCCCAACCCTGTCTCTGTCTTGCATGCCCTGTCTCTGTCCTGACCCCACTCTTCCAGCAGGCGCCCGAGCCCTGTCTTTGTCCTGCATGCTCTGTCTCTGTCCTGCATGCCCTGTCTCTGTCCTGACCCCACTCTTCCAGCAGGCGCCCGAGCCCTGTCTTTGTCCTGCATGCCCTGTCTCTGTGCTGGATGCCCTGTCTCTGTCCTGCATGCCCTGTCTCTGTGCTGGATGCCATGTCTCTGCCCTGACCCCCACATCCAAACTTTGAAGTATGTTATAGGTTTAGACAGGTTTGATCAAAACACAGAATGTGTTGTGCTATTTTTCAGCCTTTCTGCACTAGTGGCTATAGGTAAACATGGCATCGCCATCTCCAGATAGATTCATTGTCAAGAATGAAATTTCACAAGCTTTGATTTCCATATCCACTACCAATACAGAAGAATGTAAACCAGAGAAAAAAATTAACTCTGTCTCAAATGGTTTCTCAGACATTGTTGAAATTGTGGTTGGAGGCTTTGATCCAGATTAATTAATCAAGGACTAAGAATGGCTTTGTAAAACACTGTTTAATTTCAGAATAATCAATCCTGTACTACTACTACTGAGTTCTGAATTAAGTTTGTAGTCAGTCTCAGACTGACTTCTTATAGATAGAAAGATAGATAGATAGATATAGATATAGATATTGACAATGACTGGAGGTGTAGGAGAAATCAAAAGAGAATGCTGAAACAAAAACACAGCATTTGAGATGAATCACTTTTTACCACATTTCCCCTCTCAACTTCCTTTTTCCCAATCTGGTGACTTCCTGTTTACAGAAACCAATCTCTTTTTCTCTGTCATGACCGCAGACACCATTTTTTCCTGAGGGCCCATGTCTGTTCAGTGTCACAGATGTCCAGAAGATTCTCTGCCATGCGTCCTACAAAGAAGCCTGAGAACATGACCGCAAAACACTCAGCCAAACTCAGATTTAGGGCAATGAAGACATAAGCTTTTCCAAATTTAAAATCTCCCAAAGTATACACAGACGCATGCAAACACACACACACAAATACACACACACACACACACACACACACACACACACAAATACACGCACACACACACAAACAAACACACACACATACAAATACAAATATACACACACACACACACGCAAATACACAAATACAAACAAACACACACACACACACACACACACACACACACACACAGATACACACAAATACACATACAAACACACACACACAGCTAATTTACATTGTACATAAGTCCTTACTGATGCTGAAGTCTGTACAATAGTAATTGATCCACTTGAGATTTGTAAATTTGTGATTATGGCACTTTCTCCATTGCGTCTGTTTTTTTGGAGAACTGTAATGCATTTCTTGTTAGCTGTAATACTCTTTCTTGCCAGAAGGTGTCAGTGCTCTCAAGGCTTACCAGACCTTACCACAATGTCAGGCTTTTTAACTTTCTGTGCACATTTTGTCCATCTGATGTCATTCTTCCCTTGACTAGGAGCTTGAGCTCCTAAAGCTGAACACACACATGGCTGATGCACCATCACTGTTTAGACTACACAAGTACACACCCACAGCATGCTGTAAGATCATGTGCTGCACTGCTAGCAAAGTCAAGCACCCTTGAAAAATAGCATCCAACTCAGTATGCATAGTAATGTACAGTTTGTTAACTATGTGACCTTAATGCTGGAATTGGCACAGTCCGCAAACATTTGCTTGGATAGTGATCACCACACACAATACAGAGTTGATCTCAGCATTGCCAAGTCGTTGGTCCTCTTGAATGGTGGATCCGGGGATTACTGATAATGGACCACTGATGATGGATTGTAAAAAAGTGATGGTGGTTCATTGATACCTATGGCTGCCCTGTGATGACTTTACTGTAGGTTCACTGATTCCAATGGTCGCCCTGTGAGGACTAGCTCTGTCTCCCAGACTGCCTCTCGTATGGCCTCTCTGCCCTCCCTTCACCCGCTCCAGGGGCACCAACAGAACAGAGGGTCTCATCAGACGCTGGCGCTGGTGCCAGGAGGGCCGCCATGGCTCCAGCTGCTCTACCAGCCTGAGGCCAAGTCGAGACACCAAAGACAAGCAGGGCCACCTCACCTCCTCCAAGGTTTGGATAAGGAGAGTGTGCTGATAAGTAATTCAGCATATTGGACACAGAGTTAATACATTTTATTCCTGCCTGAAGAAAGAAATGAAATGTTTTGTTGACTTGATCATACAGATAAATGAAGATAAAGGTGTAAATATCAGGAACAAGGTTTTATTTCCAATGATGCCCATCAAGGGAGAGATTGCATGGCTTCACACAAAAATTCATCAGTGTCTCTAAGGAACAGGCTATGTCCCTACCAGAGGATACTTAGGGTGTCAATCAATAGTGCCATGCTTCATTGATGTGGCTTTTCTGACTGAAGTGGAGCTACAATATCTGCTCACAGCTACTGCTGAAAACTGTCTCTCTCTGCCCTGGCAGTTCACAGTCTAAAAACAAATTCCATTCCTATCAGCCCGAACACACGGGATACATCTCCCAATTGAACCGACATTGATGAGACACAAGACTTGTAAAAATAGAAAGAATAAACACATAGATGAAATAGATAGAATCATCACAAAAAAACATATGAATATTATGTGCATAAATACAGTATGTAATGTACATAAAAAAGAATTATATTAATTGACAACTCTCATTGAACATGTATCTTTCTTCATGAGTAGACCTCAGAGACAGAGCTATTATTTACATAGATAAATACATGTTTGTATACATAAATGAGATATTTTAAAAGGCCTTTGTTCACTTTAAAGTACATGTTAGCCAGTTCTAATCCTACACTAAATATTTGTTTATTCAGTCCAGACACAGAGGGCCAGATGTACTAACGCTTTTGCGCCCACTTCAGGCGTATTTGTTTCGCAACGTGTGTGTAAAATCATTGCGAGATATGTACAAACACGCCGCAATGATGTAAAAGCGCAAACTGCCTGTCGCGGGAGCTGAAAATGTCAGATTGCGTGTTTCATGTAATGCATATGCATTCATGGGAGGATCCAGGTGAAAGTGGGAGTTTAGCGTAAAAAGATGGAAGGGGAAGAGTAAAGAGCGCCTAATTATGTATTCCGCGGTATACAAAGACTGCTCCTGAAAGCGCACGAGTTTTGCAAGTCTTTGTAGGCTACTATCAAAAGCAACAGAAAAAGCCTTTTGAATGTCTTACTTTCACTTTCAGGTCATTCACTTAAACTTTCCTACTTGCTAGATTTGACCAATCTTCCATAGCCTACAGTACGTTCACAAGTAGTTTAAGTAGAACTACTGATCTTCATTATCTCCCTGCTTGTTGACATCTTATCATCTATGGTTTTATTTCATGATCGCTAAACGTTTGATTCTTTTTAATGTTGTCATCAGTTAACTTCATTCAACTGTGCTTGTAGGCTCTGCCATTCACACATTCATTTGGGCTGTTAATTAATTTGACATTATTGTTTATTATTGATATTCTCCTTAATGTAGTCTTAGCATGTCATTGTTTTTATATTATTGATTGAATGGACATTATTGTTTTATTATTGCCTTTCCCCTTTTTTCCATTGCTTTTTATTAGGCTATTGATTGAATTGATATTATTGTGTATTATAACTATTCTCCTTATTATATTGACCTACATTCTAATCTGTTCCCTGTTCAATTTTAAATATTATTATGTTGTTTGTATTTATGTGTCGCTTTGGACAAAGGCATCTGCTAAATCCATAACCATAACCATAACCATTCAGTTGTGGACGTTCGTAAATTGCGTTTATGGGCGGAGAGAGGCAGAGAAAGGCGCAGTTTACACCAAGGATTGAACGATTTATAAATACGACGGAAACTTGGGTCTGTCAGCGTTTGCAATCTGCGGTTTGTCCATGACGCTGATAACGTTACATTTGCAAATGTACGTACATCTAGCCCTGAGTGTCCATTGCAGATTACACAACCCAAATTCAGCAGTAGGGTTGCCCAGCATGTAACACAATTTAGACCAGGAGCTGAGCCAGCCTCAAACCTCCCCTCAAAGCATAATGAGCACAGAACAGAACTTATTACTGCCTCTATCGGGTGACTTACCTCACTTAACAGTGAAGAGAAAGAACACGAGACAGAGATAGAGACAGGGAGGGAGAGAGAGAGAGAGAGTGAGAGAGAGAGAGAGAGAGGGAGACTGAAAGAAACAAGCCCTCAGGCCTGGTGAGAGGACAGTGTGTGGGGAGAGGCCCCTAAAGCCATGCATGCTCACAGGCTCTCCGGCTCTTTGACATGTGGTGGTCATCCGAACCTCTGACCTTAATCAAACACATGCCTTTTACCTCCATCAGCACCAGCACACCCACCAGCAGGGTCTCCCCGCAGAGCCGAGGCCATCTGGCCCCAGCGAGGGCCAATGGGTCGGTGATGGATGGGGAGACCTCACCCTTGGCTCCACTCATTGACACGGAGACAAACTCGAGCGCTGGCGAGAAAAATGTGGCATGTTGATCCAGCTGTGCCGAGCCTGGACCTCACCATGGGACAGTGATGCCTCATCTCTCTCTATCTCTCTCTCTCTCTCTCTCTCTCTCCGCAGTTATGTAACACCTCCTCACACGCTGACGAACACACTGGGACTGTGTGTGTGATGTGTGTGAGTGTGTGTGTGTGTGTGTGTGTGTGTGTGTGTGTGTGTGTGTGTGTGTGTGTGAGTGAATATTTGGAGGTAGAGATATTCATATGTGTGTATGTGTATGTGTACAGTATGTGTGTGTGTGTGGGTGTGTGTGGGGGGGGTGCGCACAGATGTCTATTATCAATGATCGTCAACATGAACATTGCCAACGTCAGTGTAGCTGAGATATCAATTGAGATGATCCTCAATTACTGTATTCGAGGAAGAACTAGGCTGCGGCCCACAAACCTTGTGTGGTCGGGCACTGACATCACTCACACTTGTTGACCCTGTCGAGGACGATGTAAATGTAGTACACTCTGGCACTAATATCTGTTCAGCCCTTAAAAGTCGAATGGAACTGCTCATGGCACGTTCGGCAGATGCACACACACACACACACACACACACACGCGCGTGCACACACACACACACACACACTGCTTTGTTCTTACTGGACCATCCTCACCTGCTGTGACTGATGCAGTTTTTCCATGCTGTCAATGGAAAAGTACAGTAATTGGTTTCTGGTAACACAATTGTGTGTGTGTGTGTGTATGTGTGTGTGTGTGTGTGTGTGTGTGTGTGTGTGTGTGTGTGTGTGTGTGTGTGTGTGCATGCGTGTGTGTGTGTGTGTGTGTGTGTGTGTGTGTGTGTGTGTGTGTGTGTGTGTGTGTGTGTGTGTGTGCAAGCGCATGTGTGTGTTTCTTTGTGTGCTTGTGTGTCAGGAGAGAGGTTATGACCAAACAAAAGGTCTGCTTGCAGTAAAAATAGGAATGTGGCCAGGCCAGCCCTAAATGCCCATGTGCCCCTCCGAATTTTACACACAGGCTACCTGATACTACAGTACCAACTGTATCAGCCTCTGCATGTGAGAGGCTGAGTGAACTTGAAAACTGCATCAATATACTAGTCATCAATGCACGGCCAAGGGCAGAACTGTTGGTTTTGGTGTGTAGGCATTTGCTTTGAGTAGAGAAAATGAAGAGATTGCAGAAAGGGCCTTAAGCTGTGACCATGTGCAAGCTCTCAGGCGTTGGCTACTGGGGGAACAGGTGATCAATTTTTCAACAACGCTCAATGCTTGTCGGGTGAGCTCTTGTGGAGTGTAGGCTAGAGCGCAATCTACAGAGATTTCCGCCAAGCAATACTATGAAACAAAGGAAACCACATTCACGTATGACCTGTGTGTTTAATAATAAACAGAAGCAAGTTCAACCAGTGTTACAAACTATGCTCATGTATGTGTCATGTTATTGGCCATGGCCACTAATTTCCCTTGTTTAAGCATTATGTTATAATGATATTATGTTATCATGTTATTATCATATAATATAATATATTATGTTATTATGCTTCTATATGTGCTTTGGGATCATGTTATTGGCCACTGATTTCCCTTGTTATAGAGGGATATAATGTTTAAAACATTATATTATGTTATGTTTAAGCATTCCTCTCTACTCAAGGTCTTCAGCCCATTAGAGACTCAAGGTTCTCTGTTCTAATTTAGAGCTCATGAGTGTCTAATGTTTCCTTTGAAGAACATAAAAAGTGTGATGAAGAATGTGTTGCTCATAATTCCAATCACTTTATATTCAGCATTTAGTGTGTGAAGTTGCATGAGGCATTACCTTTCAACTTGGCAGAGTTATGTGGTCTGAATGAAGACAGAAAACCTTGGTTAGTGGGTGTAAATCTTCTGTGCCTTTTGAATTACTGCCTTTTCAAGGCATTTACTCTATTAAGCCAGTGATTGTGAATTAATTGTATTCTGAAACTAGTGAAACTACACAGCATACAGGGAAATTATGCAACTATATTTATCTTCAAGGCCATCACACACACACACACACACACACACACGCACACAGAGAGAGAGAGAATTTGAAAGGATGTGAATGTAAAAATAAATATATTGGTCGTCTGATGTTCTGAAACATTTTACTTAACTCATTCAACTATAGCCTACATATCCCTGATGACACCTAATATAACATGGAACGAGATAGCGCTGCATTACCTCGTAAACGAAACATAATTTCTCTATCCATAGAGAACCCCAGCTTGTAGATGATACACTGTCTGCGCCGAACTGTCACAATCCGTCCGCATGGCCTCACCGTTCAGCTCGCAGTTGTTATGGCTGCTCACGCCGCTTGGTCTCCGTGCCTTGTCTGTGCTGACGTCACACGGCGCACCACGAAATCAGTCCGCCTCCAAACCCTAGCTAGGCAGGGAGGCAGAGCTGTACGTCTCCTGTGGGCGATCAAGGCAAATTTGAAACTGTCCTCCCTTAGCCCACTTGTACTTCCTTCATTTGAGCAGTTCTATGTCAGTCGTCGGCTGAGAGGAAAGCGTGGAGAGCGTGGCTCTTCACTTTCACAAGACTGAGAGGAGGTATGGCGGAGCGGACGTTAGTTAGAAAACAACAGCCAAAGCACATGAAGCCAAAACAAGAAGGGAGGCGAGTGAAGCTTCACCAGCTGGAAGGCAGCAACTAGCGCGCACGGAATTCTTTCAAAGTGACAGCCTTTTGAATTCGTTTAGGAGGACAAAGTTTTTGCGTAGCATTTTTTCCTTGTTTATTTCTGTGTTGTACAGCTTTGGACCTGATACTTTGTAGCTGTCTTTTTTCATTTTGTGCTTGTCTCCTTGGCGTCGCCAGTGACATTGAGTCCTTTCTGTTGTTGATACTTTGTCACTTCAGTCAAATTTCACTTGAAAGTGTTATTTCTAAACACAACTCTTTCCCAGCCGTGTCACCGCTTGAGCCCTTTAATAATTAAAAAGTGAATCTGTGGAGTTGGCTTGACGGCAGGAAGCATGGGAGCCAAACAGAGCAGCCCTGCCGCTAACGGACGGATGAGGGCTTACTCGGGATCAGATCTGCCATCAAGCACATCAACTAGTAACGGAAACAGTCGGACTGCAGCCATGGGTATGAGATATGCGTATGGCGGCACGGCCCATGGAGCTTCAGGTGCCAGTGCCACCTCGTCTCACCACATCAGCTCCCGCACGCGCTCCGTTGGGGGCAGCGGAGGGGGGTCAGCGATCCGACCCCAGTCTGGGATCAACATACCCAACAGCGGAGCATACAGTTCGCAGGAGTCAGGCAGCAGCACGCCGGAGGAGAGTGGTGGAGACCGCGACAGGCCAGGTGCTGGACACGGGGCCCCCCGGTTGTTGATTGGATCGCTACCGGCTCACCTCTCGCCTCATCTGTTTGGAGGTAAGGAAACGTTGGCTATGCAAAACATTTCTGGTTAAAAAAAAATAGCACCCCTCTATTTTGAGGTTTATTTGAAAGTTGCAGACATGGCATGTGGCTCACCATGTGAAGACTATAGTCTGTTGGATGGCTATCAACAGTTACCTGAATAGTGCCTGGCCCTCAATGACTGTTGTTGCAGTGGATTGATTATGAGTTGGCCCAACAGTTGTGCAGTGACCATCTGAAGTAGACCTAGCCTACATTACATCTCCTTCAGTAGTAAGCTAATACTTTATACCATGTGCCCAAGACATCCTCATTCCCAACAGCCAGTAGCCTATAATTAAATCTGCAAACAGAAAATGATAGATTTTCAGACAGATATGTGGTGCAGGGTATGGTGTGCAAACGTCTCCTGTGTGCAAACAAATCCAGCTCTCTAACCATTGTAACAGTGACAGTGTCCACTGTGTCCGACCGGTAATATGGATGTGACCACCAGCTAACCTTAATTTTGTTGGAGTTTCAACAGAGCCTGGCCTGGTTTGCATGGGCAATTCTGCGTACTTTGGTGGTGGGATTACTCTTGTTTAAAAATGCACCAGCAGCTTTAGACTGGGTGACTGCTCATTGGGTTCTGGGATGCCTGCAAAAGGCGTTTTTCCGCAATGTCTCTGTACTCACACGGCCGCCAGCTGTTGGCTTGTTGGGGCAGGAATGTCAAATTTGACGGAGGAAACTTCTTTGCATGTCAAAGTGGAAGTGTACAAAACATTGCACTGCAGGACATATGCTTTCCCGCACGCACACTCGCACACACACACACACACACACACACGCACACACACACAGACACACACACAGACACACACACACACACACACACTCACACACACACACTCACACACACACATACACACACACACACACACACACATACAAAACAATTGAACCAAAATAAGTATATATACTTTTTTGATCCCGTGAGGAAAAGTTGGTCTCTGCATTTAACCCAATCGGTGAATTAGTGAAACACAAACAGCAGACAGTGAACACACAGTGAGGTGAAGCACACAAATCCCGACGCAGTGAGCTGCCTGCTACAACGGCGGCGCTCGGGGAGCAGTGAGGGGTTAGGTGCCTTGCTCAAGGGCACTTCAGCCATGGCCCACTGGTCGGGGCTCGAACCGGCAACGCTCCGGTTACAAGTCCAGAGTGCTAACCAGTGGGCCACGGTTGATCTCCTCAGATCCAAATAAGGCAGACTGCTCTCTCTGATCCATTAACATGGCATGCCTTAAAGTTAATGCTTTGGTGTGGTCTAAAATAAGCATGCTCTTCCTGGATGAGAGGAATCAGCAGGAGGGGACTATGCTGTGAAGCACTCTGTGCCCCACCCACCTGCCTGAGCTGCACCTGAGATTATCACTCCATGAGAAGGGGCAGCGGTCCATCACCGCTGGTTTGGAGCTTAATTCTCCTCCTGCCTGTTTTCAAGTGCCCCCCCCCTCTCTCTCTTTCTCTCTTTCTCTCGCTCTCTCGCTCTCTCATTCACTGTTATCATAATACGCCAGAGGAGATAGCGTGAACAAAATGGCCCAATAAACATAGCTCTCTCTGTATGTGTGTGTGTGTGTGTGTGTGTGTGTGTGTGTGTGTGTGTGTGTGTGTGTGTGTGTGTGTGTGTGTGTGTGCGTGCGTGCGTGCGTGCGTGTGTGTGTGTGTGTGTGTGTGCGTGCGTGCGTGTGTGTATGTGTGTGTACTGTATGTGTATGTATATGTATATGTATATGTATATGTATATGTATATGTATGTGTGTGTGTGTGTGTGTGTGTGTGTGTGTGTGTGTGTGTGTGTGTGTGTACAGTATGCGATGCAGTAGCAAGTTGAAACCCTGAATGATCAGAGCTGTGTTTTCCTCTAGTGGAATTTCCCTAGCTGCCACTGCCGATTGCGCGTGTGTGTACAGCTCTTATACTTGGCCTGCCACCCGCCAGCTACCACCAGTTTTAAAAAAAACAACAACAACAGGTTGCCAGCTAACTAGCACGTGGATGTATGTGTGTGTTGGTGACTTTAGTCTGAGAGACCAGCAAAGACCTCAGTTGTGTCTGTAGCCGGTACATACGGCTCTGACAAAAGGTTCTGGCATATCCTGGCTGATGCAAACTGGACACGTCTGCTCCACACCCTGAGTTGAAACTAATCCCCCCGATTTCTCTGAGGGTGTACTGGGCAGGGCGCACGGAACTCAAACTCGTTCACCCTGTGCTGGGGTCTACAGTACATTCGTTTCTCTTAGGCTCTCGCAGTGCCAACTGGGCATGGTTAGAACTATCTCTCTCTTAATGTGATTAAATGCCTGCTTTCCTTTGCAGTGCTGCTGAGTGAGTTGTGCAGTGCCAGATAAAGACAGAGCAACTGCCAGGCATTGTATTATGTCTTAGAAATCATTCGGCTCCTGCATATTATTTCCACACAAAATATTTCTGTTAAACCACAGAGCATGCTAGTGCTAGTCTCCTATCTACTGTACAGTAGTTGTCTGTGGCTCAGGATTGTGACAAGAATGGAGAGCGAGACAGACAATTTGACTGAAAGTAACAATCTATTTCACAATCTAGCCCTCCACTCCATTCAGGACAGGCCAGTTTTGACATCACATACAGCATGTATGCAATTAGCACAGCAAACCTCCAGATCCTGTGCCTAGGGTTAGCATGTTAAAGGTCCCGTATCATGAAAATGTCTGTTTTTCAGTGCTTTTACGCTTTTATTACGATTTTGTATCCGGTTATTTTTTTATTGGCCGCCTAGGTCTGGAAATGTGGTTCAGGGAACTGTTCAGAATTTCCTGCGTAATGTGACGTAGAATCGTGCAGCTTGTTGAATAAAACCACTTCAATTTTGCCAATCAGGACCACATATCCGGTCACCACTAAAGAATGAAAGTGTGACAGTTTGTTTTTGACCCGCAAGCTCGGGACCTGTTACCTGAATGTCAAAGCAAAGCCATAGCGCACTACGCTCGTGCTTGTCAAGGAGCAGGCGCACCAACGGGGCGCTCTGAACGGGCTCTTCAGACAGCGGTGAAAACTTCTTCCTTTTTGGTGTTTCTATCAGCATGATGCAGACGTTTTTATTAAGACCTCAAGAAACGATTTAAAATTGTGGAACGTTAAGCATGTTTGCATGACTTTGAAGGGGGTGGAGGGACTGACATGCGGAACTATTTACTTTGTGTGCAAGGATGTGAAAATTCTTCCCACACTCTGCCGACCTAATGACCTGCCACATCTGACAACAGTAGCTGTCTGTGTTGACATCGGTCCCAGCAGTCCAGCAGATGACTGACTGTAAAGATGGCTGGAGCTGCCACAGGGGAAACGTCAGGCCCAGAACAATAGCTCCTCTATGTTTTGCCATGTGACCAACACAAACGCATCCTGATAGTTAGATAGAGACGCACTCGCATTCACAGGAAAAACACCTTCAAATGGCAGTTGTTTGATGTTGTCATGGTTTGTTATTGTTGTCGTTCTTGTGGGTGTGCTGTCTCCCAAGCGTGGAGGTCAATTCATCATTTTAAAGAGAAAGGTAGAGCGTGTCTCTAGAGCATGTTTCTGAAGAATGGCAGAACATTTCTCACAAAATGTGTGCAACACTGCTAAGCGGTTAGTTTTTCATTTGACGTAAGAACAAGTACCCCGAGTGGTGCAATAACTGTAAGGTGATATAATTTTGGATATATTTCAGTGATATTGCCCAGGGATGTGCTCACTTCTGCTGTATATTGAACACCACACACACACACACACACACACACACACACACTCAACACTCCACTACTTTTGATATAATGACACCCATGCACCCATAGAGACTGTTTCATGCTTTTGTTATGCCAGTGTTGGTTTAATAAAATGATTCATCTTTTTAAATGAACACCTTCCCCTTCTATTCTTTCTATTTAGGTTATAAAAACAATCCAACAGAACAACTAGTGTGCAATCCCACTTGTTCCCTTCAACCCTTAACCCTTAAGCCGGTACCATCACACTACCATGACGGGAATGTTGGAAATTGAACGTTCTAAATATCTGGGTTCATTGAATTGAACATGGAATTTTAGAACCTTACATTGTTGCAGAACAGAATCTTCTGTTAGAATGTTCAAAACTCCCCTGCTTAAAGGTCCATTCACACCAAGAACGATAACGATAACTATAAATAAATAGCGTTCTCGTTAATATGAATGACGGCGTTCACACATAAACTATAACGATAAAGACATGAAGAACGATATCGTTGGGGATCACTTTCAGAGCGATTTTCAGAGCGATAAAAAGCTGAGAGACTTTGTTTATTGTTGTTCAGTATGAACGCTTTTATGGTTATAGTTATAGTTATCGTTATCGTTCTTGGTGTGAATAGGTCTTAAGGGTTAAGGTTGTGCTGAAGAATTAATACTCTAAGAGTGCTAGAACAGGGAAGTGTAAAAGACGAGCAGTGAGCTGCACCTTTCTTCATCTCTGCTGCTGCTGAGCCCCTTACTGGCCTCTCTCCCAGACCGCAGCCAATCTGCCTGGATGTGCTCACAAAAGTCTGCCCTTGTTGATCACTTAAAGCATCATTCACTCCGTAAAACCTCTTTAATTTCATTCACACACACACACACACACACACACACACACACACACACACACACACACACACACACACACACACGCACACACACTGATGTTGAAGCTATTGCCTCTGCTCTAGTTACTTTGCTGTGTACTTCAAGTTGTTGGATAAGAACACATGAGTGCATCTGATGACACACTGTCAGACAGACCTCACATGTTATGAAGACAGGTCCTGTTGAGACATGTGCCCTCTTCAGCTTTGGTTTGTGTAATGGGTCACAAAGGCCGTCTTTGTGCTGAATTGTGTCCTTTCTTGGTCACAGAAGATCTTACACTTGCTGAGAAATGGCTGTGCTGCCTAATTTCCTGAGGGAGTGGGGGGGGGGGGGGTATGGGGCATTGCTCCTGTCAGTATAGCCTTGTCTTCAGCAGCTAATGCACACAATCGTCTCTGGTCTGTCACTAAACCTCTTTTGGACATCTTTTTCCTCTCCATTTCCCTGTCATGTCGCTTTCTGATTTCCCCTTCACATTTTTCTGAGTCACTGAGCATCTGGAGCAGCGTTTGAGTAGACTTTGTCTCCGTGCTCATGTCCCGTAACCCCCCCCCCCCCCCCCCCCACACACACACACACACAGACCCAGTGGTATGGGATACTGGGATACTGATACTGTGATGTACTGTAGTAGTTAGCTGTAGTATATTGTGATGTAGGAGTTAGCTGTAGTATACTGTGATCAACCCCAAATGTTAAGTATCCTTGCCTATTTTAAGTGGGTGTACTGAGATGGTGCTTTTCAAGTGGGTATACTGCGTAGTCCTGCTAATCACGTAGACTACACCACTGCCCCACCCCCTCTCCCTTACTATAACACCGCTTCAGTAGAAACTCTTTTTATGATGCACCTATCATGCAGGACCATAATGGACATAAGGGGGCAGAGAAAGAGGGATAGAGTAGGAGAGGAATAGATGGAGAGAGAGAGAGAGCAAGATAGAGGAGGCAAGAGGGGGATAGTTTGGTTTGGCGTAGCGTCCATGTGCCCTGCAATGCTAGTGGAGCTGATAAGGTTGAGTTTAAAGGAAGCCCCGTTGGCAGGCGAGGTTGGCAGGGTCTCAGCAGCTGTTGTCAGACATTCTGTTGTCTCACAGCAGGCCGCCCTGTCCCCCTTCCCAGGTTAATGGCGCGGCAGTCCCACAATCACAGCAGTAGCCTCTGGGGAAGACACAGTAGGACACCACGTAGATCTACTGTTGTCAACTGCAGCTCCAAGACATTGGAAGAGGATTTGAAAGGAAGTGTCTGTAATGCATTTTCATTGTTTCTCTCTCTCTGTGTGTGTGTGTGTGTGTGTGTGTGTGTGTGTGAGAGAGAGAGAGAGAGAGACAGAATGAGAGAGAGAGAGAGAGAGCATGTGTGGGGGGGGATAAAAGAAGGAAAGGAAATTGCTTAAGACAATGAATGCGGTAGTGTGATGGGGTAAATAACAGGTTGTAGTGGAATAGAGAGAGAGAGAGTGAGGGAAAGAGAGAGGTAGAAAGAGAGGGAGAGAGAGAGAGGGAGAGAGAGGGTGTTGAGGAAGAACAGATAGAGGGGATAAATCAGTGAGATCACGAGCACGATGCACAGCCAGCGCAAAACAGATTAAAAAATCAATAGCTCCCTATCCTATGGGAGGAAACATATTAATTATGAATCCCATCAAACTGCAGTGTGTATACATCTTAGAGATGTACACATATCGAAAAGAGCTGGATTAGAGGTGAACACATGCTCGGTAGTTGATGTCTGTTAACCCATATAGCACAGCCATTTTATTACCTGCTATTATGAGTTGTTATTACCTGTTATTATGAGCTGTTATTACCTGTTATGAACCTGTCTCTTAATGAGCTGTTATTACCTGTTATTAACCTTTCTCTTCATGAGCGGTTATTACCTGTTATTATGAGCTGTTATTACCTGTTATGAACCTGTCTCTTAATGAGCTGTTATTACCTGTTATTAACCTTTCTCTTTATGAGCGGTTATTACCTGTTATTAACCTGTCTCTTAATGAGCTGTTATTACCTGTTATGAACCTGTCTCTTTATGGGCCGTTATTACCTGTTATGAACTTGTCTCTTCATGAGCTGTAACTATAAAGCAGTCAGTTTGTTTTCCATAGACAGACAGCATTTAAATGGATTGTTCCAAATGTATGATATTTAGTTGTTTAAGGCATCTCTCATAATTGATTAAAGTGTATTAAATAATGCACTCAAAAAGAGACCACATCAGAGAGAGTATAAATGAAGGTGAAGTGGTGATCAGGAGTTGATGGCTGTGTTGATTACAGGATGAGGAAGCCCAAGGCTGCTAGTAACGCTGCACTGTTTGCATTTCCTGGCTGTTAGCAGAGGACTAGTGTTAGCAGGCTGTGCTAGCCATCACACTGGCAGCTAATCTATAGAGGGAGACCTTGGCTCTCTCTGCAGTGGACGGTGATCATCTTTCTGTCACCCTACTCTCTCAAACAAAAACACGCACACACACACACACACACACACACACACACACACACACACACACACACACACACACACACACACACACCATCTCAATCAGAAGGACTAACCCATGTTCACGTCCCCAGGCATATTCACATGACACATGTGAAACGCACGCCCACACTGGCATACCTAAAAAAAGACACATATATGCGGTTTGTGCTCACAAGACACAAGGAAATGCTCATGCACACACATGAGAGCACACCAGACACACAATCACACAGAGAAGACCCAGAGAAATGCATACAACCAAACACACACTTCTTCATAAAAGCACAAAAGAGCATACACACTCCTCTCTTTCTTTCTCGCTTGCACAAACACGCCCAGCACCAAATGTGTAAATTTTTACGCTGTGACTGAAGTGTGCTGAATCATTAACCAGCCTCTACCCTCTACTTGGGAATCCATTAGGCCCTGACGCACACAGCCAGTGTGTCACTCTCTCATGTGAGCACTGCATGGACAGCATCAGACCAGACTGTGTGTGTGTGTGTGTGTGTGTGTGTGTGTGTGTGTGTGTGTGTTTGTGTGTTTGTGTGTGTGCACGTGTGTGCGTGCACGTGTGTGCGTGCGCGTGTGTGCGTGCACATGTGTGTGCGCGTGTGTGTGTGTGTGTGTGTGTGTGTGTGTGTGTGTGTGTGCTTGGTTGTGTGTGTGTAGACTTTTCATGAGTGTGTAATGCTGTGACAGTAAATGTGGTCAAGGTATTTGTTTCACTATCTTTGACCCAGTACAACCATAGCAACACACACACATACTGTAAACACCAATGAATGCACACTACAACTAGCATACATTGTGAATATGTAAACTGCATGTAGGTCACACATAGGCCTCTTTGTGTCACCCACAACCACAAACACACTCACTCAAATAGATATCACATGCACATTTGAATGTGCAGACACATAAAAAGCAACACATACTATGGTTATAAATATATATGTAGCACACACAAGCCCCATACATCTTGTTATATCTCTGCCTCACCTCACACTTAATGCACAGATATGTTTACTCATGGTGAGTAGGAGTGTGTAAGTAACACATTGTGAAATTGGAACACGCATGCATCATGTCTCAGAAACACATACACAGACACTGTACAATGTAGGTTGCAAAGATGTGTGTGTATTGTCACCATGATCTGCTTAAAAAGGACCAGAACAGTTTAGACTTCAGTTTAAACCACTTCCCTGTCCATACACACACACACACACACACACACACACACACACACACACACACACACACACACACACGCACACACACACACACGTACAAACATACTGTTGTGCTTGCAGGAGTGTCAGGAAATGCAGGCAGGCAGCTGCCCTTTGCTCTTTGTCCGGCTCCCTGTGCTGCTCTGGAGCTGTCAGCAGCCATTGTAGGCCTCCCATCACCACTACCTCCGCTGTGTGTGTGTGTGTGTGTGTGTGTGTGTATGTGTGTGTGTGTGTATGTGTGTGTTAATGTGTATATGTGTGTGTCTGTGTCTGTGGCTGTGTGTGTGTGTGTGTGCGTCTCTCTGTGTGTGTCTCTGTGTGTGTGTGTGTGTATGTGTGTGTATGTTTCACCATCCCTGAGTGATGACTGTTGAAAAGATTGTTTTAGGCTCAAGCAGGCTCTCTGTGTTTCAGAGAGGGAGGGATGGACAAAGAGAGAGAGAGAGAGAGAGAGAGAGAGAGAGAAAGAAAGGGAACATGAGGGCGGTGCCAGAAGATGAATAGAGGACAAAAGGAAAACTCTGTGTGTGTGTGTGTGTGTGTGTGTGTGTGTGTGTGTGTGTGTGTGTGTGTGTGTGTGTGTGTGTGTGTGTGTGTGTGTGTGGTTTCCAGGCAGGAAATAAAAAGTGTGCAGAGCAGAGGTGTGAGAGAGATGAGCGGAAGAGAAGAACTAAAGAGAGAGGGAGAGAGAGAAAGGGAAGGGTAGGCCAGCTCAGGGGAAAACATGCATGGCGTTTTTGAGGAGGACAGGATGAGTAGATGAGATGGTGTAGGAGGAGAGGTTGAGAGGCGGAAGCGGAGGAGTGCAGGACGTGTGTGTGTGTTGACGCTGCCTGTGGTGTCTGCGGTTGGTGTTTGATAGGCTGCTCTGAGAGACGGCCTGTTGGGCTGTAGATCAGTGCTGTCAGATGCTTGGCTCCTACGGTCAACCCTAAACCATGGCTTCAGAAATGTGGCCTGGCTTTGGGATGGGCCTCCGTGCATCTGAGATGCAGTGTTTTTTTCATCTCATGGATCGACAGTCATGGGGCTGTTTCAGATTGAAGTTGGGTTTTTGGGTTTCATTCACAGTCGCATCATAAGCTTTCTTTCTGACTATAAACCGTCATGGGGCTGTTTCAGGTTGATGTTGGGCTTTTGGGTTTCATTCACAGTCCAAGGGCCCACAGGGACAGATGGGAGGTATGGGGAATTGCGAAGTTGGTGGAAAGCGCTGGCGGGGTGGCATTGTTTTTCTGGTTTGCTCACTAAGGGCGCACTCACGCTAGACCGTTTAGTCCGGACCGGAGTTCGTTTGGACCGATGGTTCGGTGATTTTTGCTAATGTGAACGCAGTCTACCGAACCCGGCGGGTGCGGACCAGGGTTTGGCTTGAAAACGGGGGTCTGGGGTGCAGTTTGTTAGAACTCCGGTGCAGATTGAATGCTATCTGTTCCAAAACCAGGAAATAAACTGCCGCTTTTGCGACAGTTGCCAAGCGACATTGGTAAAAATAAGCAAGTGTTTATGATATAAACGAATCCTGGTCCGCAAACAAAAATGCAATGTGAATGGAGACAAGCTGGGTCAGGGCTAGGGGGGAGTAATCACACACGATTACAGTCCAGTTAAATGGACCCAGTATGAAAGCAACCTTAGTGGCAGTTCCTCAGCTCAACTGAGAAGGAGGCTCCTGTGGGTGTGGTTCTCTTTAGTAAGTGGAGGTTGGGTTCTCTTTAGTGAGTGGAGGTTGGGTTCTCTTTAGTAAGTGGAGGTTGGGTTCTCTTTAGTAAGTGGAGGTTGGGTTCTCTTTCGTGAGTGGAGGTTGGGTAGGTTATGTGAGTGGAGGTTTGGCATATTGAAACCTTCTGAGTGAACCGGAGATAACAGGAATAGGACAGTTACACATTTGTACACATCACTTAGAGCAGGGAGAGGAAACCTGGGCTATAGCAAATAGGACACATTTATTTTTGGTGTGGTGGTCTTGCACAGGTAGTCTTTACCGAATAACGTCTTCACATGAGATGGACTGCTCACACTATTTAAAAAGTCTCTCTCAAGTTCAGTTTACATACTTTGTGGGTACTTTTGAGAGGGAGTTAATTCAGTAGAGGACATACAGTATTTGTCTGGGTTTTGATGGTGCTAAGCCCAGGTTTTGTTATGTAACAGAACTCTCTGTGATTACTTTTGCATTGTGTTATTAGAAAGACTTTTTGAAATCATGTGTGTGTGTGTGTGTGTGTTTCTGTGTGTGTGTGTGTGTGTGTGTGTGTGTGTGTGTGTGTGTGTGTGTATGTAGGGGGGCGGGTGTCCTTCCTAACGCAGACTGGTGTCTGGGAGGGTGCCAAAGGAGGGGACGGTAAAAGTTAAAGGTTGTGTGTGTGTGTGTGTGTGTGTGTGTGTTCGTGTGTGTGCGTGTGTGTGTGTGTGTGTGTGTGTGTGTGGGCACGTACGCACTTGCATGAAACATGGCAACCAAAGATTGCTGGCTCAGCTCAAAATCCATTCCTTAATGGATAAGTACACACACACACATCCACACACACACCTCTTCACTATATCAAGGGTTGGCAAAGTTCCACTGTTGCTTAGCTAGCTTTCTATGATGCCAACACACACATACACACACACACCACACACACACACACACACACACACACACACACACACACACACACACACACACACACACACTTGCATAATATGAAACCACCACCTCCAAATTGTTAAATTGGTCCAGTTGGTGGACATATCAGCTTACATTATAATGATTCACAGGAATTCCAAACCATGAACTTCACATTGTTTTTGTGTGGTTTGGCTTATTTGTGAAGTGTGTGTGTGTGTGTGTGTGTGTGTGTGTGTGTGTGTGTGTGTGTGTGTGTGTGTGTTTTCTATCCTTGTAAGTAAGGTGTACCCTCCATTTAGATACTTTTGTTTACAACATTCTGTAAGTCTATTTGTCTGGTTTATGCCTCCCCTCAATGTCTCTCTCCGTTTCTCTCAAAATCTCTCTCTCAACTCTTTCTCTCCTCTACTTCTCTCTCCCTCTATCTCAACTCTCTCTCTCTCCTCTGCTTCTCTCTCTCACACTTTCTCTCTCTCTCTCTCTCTCTCTCTCTCTCTCTCTTCTCAGAGTTTTATGCCCAGTCTTTATGGGCTCTCCAGAGGGACATAACAGTAAAAGTAGTTGATCAAAATGTCAAGTCTATTGTCATTACTGTGCACTTGTAAGGCTCAAAAGTAATTGTAGCTTTTGCCGATGACTTCCGACTAGACACAGGGCCAGAGTCATAGGAGGAGGAGGGCCAGCCACAAAATTGAAGAAGGCTTCACTCAGACATTTCTCCCCAACACACACCACCCCAACACACTTCACCCCAACACACACCACCCCAACACACACCACCCCAACACACACCACCCCAACACACTCCACCCCAACACACACCACCCCAACACACTCCACTCCAACACACACCACCCCAACCTAGCTTAGCATGATGCACGTCACCTTTGGCACGCTCTAATAGTTTTAGTCTCCCTTCACATAAGTAAGAGGGATAATGGAAGAGATTTGCTAGTTTTGGTGTTTATTAGACTGTAAGTCTGTTGGCTGTCACATAGTTAGTGTACTAGCTGTAGATACAGACTCCACAACACCTTTTGAGCTTAGCATGGTGTCCCTCACCTATGACAAGCACAAGCCAGTTTAACAGGGCCTTTCATTGGGCTCCTCTGTCTAAGGTGGGGCTCACATTGGCCAGCGGCAAGCGTAAACGCAACGCTCAGACCATAATAAGCTCTATCTCGTTCCTAAGTAACACAAATGGTTTACCTAAAAGGACAATTGAATACACTTGCGTTGCGCTTTGAAAGTTGAACCAAGCTTAACGCTCAGCTTGTTCAACGCTAGCGCTTCCACCGTTCCGCTACCGAACCATAAAGAACAATAGGAATCCTGCCGCTGGTCAGTGTGATCCCTGCCTAATAGGAGACAGTTGGCAGAGGAGTTTCTGGGTTTGGCAGAGGAGTTTCCCTAGACATGCAGCCTCCCCTTAGAACCTCAACAGTGCGCCAGCCAGTCTTCCCAACTGTAGGTGGGCGTTGGATGCTATTTCTCCCCACTGGCCCTATCTCTCAGCACAGGGTCAGAGAAGGGCCACCTCAGACACTGTTCCAACATACCTGGCCCCTCACCTGCTGTGGTGAATGCCACTCGTTCAGAGATGGCATTGACATCGCATTTGCCCTCCCGATGGTAGTTAAATTAGAGCTTTTCAGCCGTTGAATCAGGAAGTTTGATTTGGCAGAGAAGAGAACAATTTGGCAGAGAAAAAGCTTCTGCTTTTTGACCTGTGTGTGTTATTGTGATTATTGTGATTAGATTTGCATGCAAATCTGTCCCTTGCCTTGTTAGTCGGTGAGCTGGTTGTGACTAATTACCCAAAATGCAACATTTTCACTAGAAGCTCCAGGCATGTAATGAAGAACAACTCTTACTGCAGTGTGTGTGTGTGTGTGTGTGTGTGTGTGTGTGTCTGTTTATGATTAGAGAGTGTTTGTGACAGTACACAGCACCAACAATGACAGATGTGGTGTGTGTGTGTGTGTGTGTGTGTGTGTGTGTGTGTGTGTGTGCGTGTGTGTGTGTGTGTGTGTGTGTGTGTGTGTGTGTGTGTGTGTGTGTATCTCATGAGACGGAGAGGAAGTGAATCTTGTGACCCCTCAAAAGTGTCATCCATGGTGTGACCACATGGTGCGCAGGTCAACCACAGATCCTACCCTCTGCTAATGCAGGTTCCAGTGAATAACCGCATGACCAATTGCATCCCACCAATGTATCTGTTTCCTATAAACAAAAACATTTATTAAAGAACACAAGCACGTGGCGAAGAGGTGGGGATAGCTGCACTGGAGCGGACCTGCAAAGGACACACACACACACACACACACGCACACACACACACACACACGCACACACACACACACACACATGGGAGGAGACCTGCTTTATCTGTCAGTCCCACTTAAATCTCAATGGAGCACTTTGGCGAAGAGCAACAGTTTGAAAAAGCTTATTATTTGCCTGAACACGGTTTTCAACATGGTCACAAATCCTAAGAGCTACAGCTTTTTTTTCTCTTTTTTGCCCTTTCCTCTGTTGGAGGAAGACTGGAAAGCGAAAGTGAACCACCTGCTCCTGATTACTGTTAGTCTCAGAGCCACGCAGTTCACGCTCAGTCCTCCTGGAGTCCTTCAGAGAGACGTTGGGCAAAGGCAACCAGATTCAGTGGTAATGTTTGGCCAGAGTGTGTGTGTGTGTGTGTGTGCGTGTGTGAGAGAGAGAGAGACATAGTCAGCCCCCTTAGCGTAGCCCCAGGAGTGTGTTGCATTGCTGACAGATCTTGGGTTTCACTGGTACATACCACTGCGGCGGCCTACAAATAGGGAACGTGTCGCTCAGTGCCTGTTTGTTTTTACTGCCCTGGACGGGGTGGGAGTGGAGTGGGCCAGTGGGGGTGTGTGTGTGATTGCTGTCTGGTCAAGACATTTCAGCTCGGCTGTGTATGTGTGTAAGTGTTTGTGCTTGTGTGCTAGACGGATTGTGTGTGTGTGTGTGTGTGTGTGTGTGTGTGTGTGTGTGTGTGTGTGTGTGTGTGTGTGTGTGTGTGTGTTTGTGTGTGTGTGTGTGTGTTTGTTCCATAGCACTGGCTGGCCAGCTGTGTGTGCTGTGATAAGCCAGTCCTGCTACACTCCTTCATAGTCCACTGCCTTTCCCATTCTAGGCTTCTCTTATTCAAATAAACGCACATTTGGCAAACGCACATTTGGAACACACTGGAAATGGGACTCTGTGGTGATATCAAGCTGACTGACACTGTAAGACCATTTTTGTGTTTGTGTCCACGAGTGACTCACCGAGTTTTAGCCGTAACCAAAACAGCTATGACGCCGGACATTTGGCTGGAATCTTTTGTTGTGCCCAATCACTGTTTACCTTGCTGGCAGCTGAGCTGAGAGTGCTAAAGCCATGCAGGCTTTAGTAAATCATATCTTTTTTCCTGACCAGTCAGGGCTGTCCTGACCACACTGAAGTCCACTGCAGTTTTTTAAGAAGTCCATACAGTATGTGCGGAGGTGCGGTAGCTATCAATCCAGCCAATCGATAGTCAATCTCTCCATGTCGCTATGATGATGAACTGTGTCTCTGTCTCGCTGTGTGAGCATGCGCAGCGGCCTCGTGGGCCGTTATGTTCTAACACTCTTGGACGCCACGCGGGTGTCATGGCCAACATTTCCTATATCACATCTGCCACATGGTCATTATGGGATGCCTCACAGAAGTAATGGCGTCGGCTGCTTTGGTGCTTAGGTTGTGTGTGTTCCAGCCTCCTGTGTAAGTCATTTCTGATACTCTCATAGCATGAGTGAAATTAGTAAAATGTATAATGTATATACCGGTAGTATTATTTTTCTGTTGTTATTCTCATTGTACATTTGCTGTCCCAGGGCTCCCCTTGAAAAAAAAAGATTTAAGATCTCAATGGGACTCACCTGGTAAAATAAAGGGTAAAAAAAATAGGGGGGTCATCACCGTGACAACATGGAATAGCTGACATGCAAGATGGAGGGATTGCACAATGCATGCCGAGAATATTTCTAGAGAAATGTTCTTTCTGGTACAAGCATGTCCAGACTTGTACACCCCCCCCCCCCACACACACACACACACACACACCCACATACAACACACACCCCACCCCACCCAATACTAGACCTCTGGGTTTGGATCCAGCCTGAGGACTTATTGATATGAGGCTGTCAAGTTAGTGAGTTTACTTACTTACCTGAAATATCAGGGAGAGGCCGTATTCCCCAGCAGAACTTCAGACAGGTGTCAGCCAACAAACACACTCTCACCTGCAGATAATCCTCACCATGTGCCTGATGCACACACACACACACACACACACACAAACACACACCCTCTCCTCACATACATACACACACCGCTCCAAATGAAACACTAGACAAATCCAATGTCATGAGTGTGTTGTTTTTATATGTACTGTAATTTCTGGTAAACTTGCATCATTGACGAAAAAGCGTGCACCTGTTTCTCCCAGTGGAAAATATTGTCATTGCAAGTGTTCTTTGCAAAATCCTGTTTTTGTTGTGTCCATCTGCATCACAGTGAGGGTTGAAGAACAAGTTCAGTTTCTTTTGTGATGTCCTGTCCTCTTGCTGCTTGCGGCTTTGGCAGTTCCCAGATATAGCACTAGGCCTATACAGTATTTGAAACTAATTACTTGATGGCCTTTGCCCTATGATATAATATGCAAAATACAGGTGACACAGCAGTGCAGTGCAGGTTCAATCCCAGGGCCAGGCTCATGTTTCACACACATGCAAACACGAGCGGTTTTACCTGTTGGAAATGTTCCATATTCCATAATGTTTTGAGAAAAGGAGATGAATCTCGTACTGCCACTCACTGCCACATCAGATCCTGCAAACTTGAGCGCTTTTTGGAGCTGCATATTCAGTACACTCACTGCCACATCAAATCCAGCATGGAGAAAAAAGCACCTTTAGCTAGTTTTACCCTCAGTGAAGAGCCATTCCAGTGCAAACACATGCATGCTGTACCAGAACTCATTACACACATAAACGCATGCATGCTGTACCAGAACTCATTACACACACAAACGCATGCATGCTGTACCAGAACTCATTACACACACAAACGCATGCTGTACCAGAAGTCATTTGGGATTAAAGGGTTTGCCAAATGAGTGCAAGATTATAAAGGTCCCAGTTTTCCACATGTTGGCTGAAGTAAGCGATGGAGAGGTCCTTCTTTGGCTGTCCCCTGTAGCCATGGAGTTCATTCGAAGGCCACGGTTAGTGCTGAAAACGTCCCAGGGTTCACCCCTCTGCCTGACATCACTGTGACGCCCACGTGTGTTTAGCCCAAAACAATGAGGCAGGTAATGAGCCAGGTATTTCTATTCCCCCAGAGCTGCAAGGTTATTTAAAACCACAACACACACATACACACACACACACACACACACACACACACACACACACACACACACACACATATATAGTTATATGTATACGCACAAACACACATACACACACACACACAATGCAGTACTGAAAGTGTGTGTGTGTGTGTGTGTGTGTGTGCGCACGCACGCACGCACATTCTCACATCTATTTGTGTGTCTAAATATGTGTGTGTGTGTGGGGGGGGGGGGGGGTGCTTGGGGGTGCCCAAGCAGACAGTGGGCCTCCACTGAGAGGGGAACTGTGGTCAGGAACAGGCAGAAGTGTAAACAGGAAATGGGATTTCAGTATCCAAACACAGTGATATGGATTTCCACACTCCCACACAAGTGGCCATTGTGGGAAAGTCGTCTGAACATTTTGGCCTCTGGAAAACAATCCTATAAGTGGAGCGCCCAGAAGATGAATGTGTGTGAGTGTTTGGGAGGGGTATTAAATCAGAAAGAGAGAGTATGTGAGGGAGAGTGTGTGTGTGTGTGCTTGCATGTGTGTGTGTGTGTGTGCAGAGAATATGAAGCAGCAGAAGAGGATTGTGGGCTGAGTGTCCTTGTCCTGACATGCGCGCACACACACACACACACACATCACACACTCAGTGATTAACGTTGATAAATTGCATAGTATTCCCTGCTCTTCCATGCCTTTCTTGGCTGTAATCCTCCTATCTCTCTCATTCTCTTCTTTCACCCTATTTCTACTTCACCTTCTTTCTCTCTTTCTCTCCTCATATTCTCTCTTTCATATTCTTTCCCTCCTCATTTCCTCTCTCTCTCTCTCATTCTCCCTCTGTCTTGTCATGACACACACTCCTTCTCCAACTATATAAAGAGGGCAGTCTATCCTGCCAAATTCCATTACCGCTGATCTTTACAGATGACCTTCACCAAACTCTAAACACTGAAAGCAGCACCTGCGCGGTTGCTGCTGGCTCCGCCATGCTCTCTTACCAAATGCCCCGGTTAGCATGGTTAGCATGGAGCCTACTTATAGTTCCTCCATGCGCTGCGGTAGCTTGATTTAACAAGGTTGCTCCTGCCCTCCCACAGACTGGTATTGAAAAACAAACTGCCTGTTGACTGGGGCAATAAAGCTCTCCAGGGAGAATATGGGGTTATTGGCTGGGCGGCAGCCATGTTCCAGTAATCAGATACCCCCCAACACACACACCACCACCACCACACACCCGCCACCCCATCCACACCCCATGCCACCCCCATCCACCCCTCCACCCCAATAATAACACCATATTTAATGTAAATGCTATTTGCAGATGCAAGAGGAATGATATAGTACTCTCTCTCTCTCTCTCTCTCTCTCGCTCCTCATACATGTGCATGAGTTATTCCTCCATTATCTTTTTGTTTCTTGTTTGTTTTTGTTTTTTTACTCGGGTGACTTCCAGGTAGACAATCGGAGGACGGAGGATTTCCATCTGGTCCTCATCTGCATGGCTGTGGTGTCTCTGCCTTCCTGGAAAAAGCAATTACAGGAGGGGATGAAGGGGTGCCGTAGCAGCCCCAGCCACACGCTGCCCCGACCAGCTGACTGTAAATCGGCTGCTACCCCACCCCGCAGCCTCTCCAATCTCTGGTTTTTGTGATTTAACACCACGGGGGTAATAATGCAACCATGGTTCGGAGAAAAAGGTGGGAGGTTTCTCTTCACACTTCCCCCATAAATGCAGCACGCCGCTGCATTTATGATTGCGCTATGGCAATTTAAAAGCCTGGCCTTGATTCAAGAATCTCAGCTCTGTCGGCGTAATACTTTTGTCTATGTTGTGTTATGTAACATACGTTTATCGTTACAAGAGAGGCGAATGAACATGGTGACTCCCAGGTAGTCCCCCTGTCTTAACAACAAAAACGTTGGCATGTTCCCCACCCCCTCGCTCTGGCAATGGGGCAAACTTTTGGAAATGTACTAAATGGCTAACATGCCATTGAAATGTTAAATTAGGCTAAATGATTAACTGCTGCGATGGTAAATGATTTGCAAACAGTACTGTATAAACAGAATATCTCAGTTCTCAGTGCCAGGAACACAGATGGTGAACTCATCCACCAATCCTGCTGTCATTTGTCAGATTGTTAATTGGACAAAGTGCCTTCAAAGAGAGGCAGGGAACCATAACTCCTCACCTCTCCAAATTAGCAGTTGCACTGCATGCATCTGGTTATGTCTCTCTTGCCCTCCTATTCTGTCTCTCTCTCTGTCTCTCTCTTTCTCTCTCTCACACACACACACACACACACACACACACAAACACACAGGTTCACACAAGTCTGAGCATTATTGCTATGCATAATACTGTAATGAGTTTCTACCCAACTTCCCATGAAAAATTGTTATAATATATTGTCTGGCAGCGTCTTGAGTAAGTCGTAGAAATCATTGCTGAAGGTAGAAACTATGAAGTCCTCTTTAGGAAGTCAATTTCACTATAGAGTTCAAGCTTGCTATTGCGAACAAATGACATTGAGAATAGTCACCATATGGGCTGCTCTGCAGTCAAATCAATCAGGTCTAAAGCAGCACACTCCCACTGCCTCAGCCACAGCACTGTCAATGTTACGGACCTCAGATAGATCATCCTTTGTTTGATTTTGACCTCAGGGGACTTTGTGACCCTTAACAGACTTGTGCAACCCCTCTTCAGTGTGTGCAACCCTGCCTCAGAAACGCTGTGTAAATTGTTCTGCTCGTATATTGACAGCTTTGTCCAGCACTGAGGTCAGGTGAGACGATTATGTGGCAGTCCTGTCCTGACCTATGTCTTTATGGTTGTGAAAAGTGCTTGTATCTGTTTACAAGAGTAGTGGAATACAATGCAAGGCAGCAGCACTGGAAAAGCATGTGCTAGAAAGCCTGCTATCAGTTCAACCACTCTCTACCTGGCCCAGCTCCTTAAAGGAACACGGCACCTTTTGGGGAAATTAGCTGATTTGCCATCTACCCTAGTGTTAGAAAAGAGGATACACAACCTTTTTTTCTCTTCACTCTTCACCGTTAGCCTAGCTTAGCATAATTCACTGGAAGTGGGTTTCACTAGTTAAACAATAGCTAGCCTATATCTAAAAGGGAGCTGTCAGACTGGGTAATTGCGCACACAGAGATGAGAAGGATATGTATCCTTGTATCTAACTCTTATCCTCTTAGCTACCGTAATTTCCCCCAAACTTGATGTATCCCTTTAAGAAACTCAGACCATTCCTCAGTATTATGCTCCCTGAGCAGCTAGTGCAGGGGTGGGCAAACTTTTTGGCTCAAGGGCCACATTGGGTTTTGAAAATTGGCCGGCGGGCCGCAACTATTTCTCAATGACCTTCTGCCTGCTCCGATATGGCTAGTGCTGTACCTACGTCTGGGCCCTCTCACCGTTTTTAAATGGTCAGTAGTGGGAACTACTGTTGCCTTCATGATTTCCTTTTAAAAGTTTCTTATAAGAAGGAGATATCAATTACCAACACTGACAAGCCAGCTGGAACCTGCGGCTCTCTCTCCCTCTCGTGAGTGCAGACGCGTTCCCAATTAAATGGATTGCATAATGTTCACGTTAGATCTGCTGCAAAGGAGATAACTAAGAATTCACTTAGTTTAACATGATGTTATCTCTATTTAACATGATGTTTTGACATTGACATTGTAAACGTTCTCTAAGGAGAGTGAAAAGCAGTTTGCAGTAAAACTAACCAACGTCTCTATCGCAGGAAAAAAATAGCGAGCAGCCTGATAACCAAATGAAATGCTCGGAGGGCCGGATGAAAGTGCTTGGCGGGCCGCAGTTTGCCCACCCCTGAGCTAGTGGCTGCTGGTTCTCTGGAGTCTCTCCTCTGAGGACCGTTTCGAACTGCCCTCTCCGAGGCATACAAACAGGTATGATAAGGGGTCAGATTCCAAAACTAATTCCGTGGAAATGCATGGATTCAGTTGTTTCCAGTAGCAACAACTGGAATCCATGCATTTCCACTGAATTATTTTTGGAATCTGATCCCTTATCATACCTGTTCATTCGTACTCGTCGCTCGACTTATCGTGACTAAATTCAAGATGGCGTTCCTTAAGGTACTGTCTG